>NW_017537248.1:124307-127809 GCF_001853355.1 Bactrocera latifrons | reverse complement strand
TGGCAAAACCAAAAATGTTGTCTACGAAAGAGCTCTAAGATAGTTTAAGTGATACATAGTCTAAGATTGTAAGAAACTAAAATTAAAAGTTTAATAATAGGGAACAAAACCAACTTTATTAAAAACAAGTGTGTTTCTTTTCTTATTTTGTTTTGCCGAGCGAAGCAGGCACCGGGCCCGCTAGTATTTCTATATTTGCAGCCCATATTTCTTCAGAAGTAATCACGGTGAGAATGTAATCGTCAATGGAGACCGCTATCGCGCCATGATAACCGACTATTTCCTGCAATATCGGAAACATTTGGTTTCAACAAGAAGACTTCACTTTCCACACTTCAATCGATGAAAATATTACTGTGATCAAATTGAAATGTGACTTTTGTCAATTTCATCTCTTTCAAAGTAATCTTCTCCTGCTGCAATGCAATTATGTCAACGAATTTTCCAGCCATCATAGCATTTGGAAAAATCCTCCGTCGTGGTGGCCATCAGAGCCTTCTTCGATTAAGCTTTTATATCCTAATTGAGTCAAAACGGTGTCGTTGGAGTGGTCGTGTGAATTTTCTGAATAAAGAGCACTTACACGAAGGTAAAGAAGGCATATGCAGTGGTTTCGGGATGATATTAGTAGAAAATATGGCGAAGTGATCACGAATAACCAATGCAAACCCATATCATATCGCACCTATTTGTTCAATAAATTCGGGCATAATAAAAATCGAAGAATTCACTTTTAGAGCCTCGCAAAACAACATCAAATCAACAAATCTTCTTCTTCTTGATTGGCGTAGWCACCGCTTACGCGATTATAGCCGAGTTAACAACAGCGCGCCAGTCATTTCTTCTTTTCGCTACGTGGCGCCAATTAGATATTCTAAGTGAAGCCAGGTCCTTCCAACGGAGTGGAGGTCTTCCTCTTCCTCTGCTTCCCCCGGCGGGTACTGCGTCGAATACTTTCAGAGCGTAGCCGCTTAATTAACTCATTGTATCTCAAATACTAATTAATATTTCGACGTGAAATTTAGCACAGATGTCACCAATAGCATAACCAACATACAGGAAGAAATTCCAATTCCAATGTAAAGTGTTTAGAACGGTTTCACCGTGGTACGTACGTAATGAAGTATAAATTAATAATTCACCTCTCAATTTGATCACACTTCGGTAAGGAAGTAATCTCACGGTTTGGACTGGTCGATTGGTTACCAAGATTGTGTGATATCCCATTGTTGGACTTTTTCTGCGAGGATATATTAACCAACCAGAGGCGAGTAAAATTTTAGCAGAGATCAGAGCAGAGAAAGTAGGAAATTTATAGAAATGACTTCGAATTACTGCTACCAATTTTCAAGAAAAAAGGAAAAGAAAAGCTAAAAAACATTTTGATGAATTATCTGTTAATCAGCGATTTCCAAACCGGGTAATTGTATTTAAAATTGAAATTTTCAATAATGCACTAGACACAGTAATATCTCAATTAGATACACGTTTTATTTGTATGAGTGCAGTCTGTAATATGCATATTCGATTCCCTAACACCAAAATTTGTATTACATGTTGATAAAGCAACCACGAATTTCATAGATAATATTCAGACATAATGCCATAGTTTTTCACTTCAAATTAATAATATTTTTCATCTAGTTTTACCTCAATTAACTCAAGAATGGACTGTTTAACAAATTACATAGGTAAGGAAATAATGAGCAAATATGGAGTGATACGGATTCCTAACGGAAGTATTTACAGAAATGTTATTATTTTTTACAAATCTTGTGACTTAGCAGTAGCTGAAAGTTCATTTAGCATATTAAAAATAATAAGAAATTATTTAAGAAATAATATGGGTCAAACTCGACTCCGACATTTATCGCTAAAAGTAATTGAAAACAAAACCGCATTAAACCTGGATTTTAACAAAGTCATTGATACTTTTGCGAAAACTAAAGCTAGGACAAGGTTGTAAATACAATTGTTATTTATTCAGTTGGTAGGTCCGATATATAATAAACCCTTGAATCTTCTCTATTACGTTTTAGCCAAACCTACACCGTGTAATAATTGTAAATTATGTTGTTACTGTTTAATATTTCTATTACTTGCGGTGCAAAAAACAAAAAATAGCTTAAGCACCTTAGCATTTTTAGAGTATTTATATATTTCATATTTTTATTTGATAAAACACAGTCAGTTTAGTTGCCCCAAGTTGTAGTGGAAGAACTAAGAACTTATTTAGTAACATAGAAATAGGATTTCAATTATTACGAATTGTAAGAGTGTTATTCGGCAGAAAACAAAATAGCATACATTTTTAGCAGGTTACCTATTAAGAAAAATAGATTTTGGTTATTTAATTATGCTCGTGGTTCAGCTAATCCAGATACTGTAGGTATAAGTATGGAATCTAAGTTTTAGTTATAGCTAATAAAATCGTATAAAAAATATAATATACATTACGGATATAAGACAAATCGCCTTTTGGACTAGATGGCGTGACTGGTACGCTGTTGGATTTTGTTTTGTTTTCTAAACCATTTCCTTCCAATGGTGAATAAGATGAATATATGATATCGTTTAAAATTTCTCTCTCGGTTCGTCCAGTATATTTAAATTTTGCGCCACGCGAGAATATGCCGCCACCATAGATAAGACATGCCTTTTGACAGTTAGGAAGCCTAAAAATAAATACATATAATATATTTATATTAAATTAAGTTAAGAGTTAAAGTATGTCACAATGTTACCTGCTTATAATATTATATAACAATATGTGAAATCTTTCACATTAGCTTGATAGTTTTACCAGAGAACGTATATTTATAGAGAAGGTCCAACAACGGACAGGCGTGTAAACTGTCAAAAGCTAACAAAATGCGATCAGTGCGTTTCACCACAGCCAGCTAAGAAGGAGAAATCTTAACAGTGGAGCGTGAACAGAGCTGAGCATTCAATGAAAATTATGCTCAGAAATATACATGGCGTATGTTAGCCTTTTGCATATAATTCTATACGTTTACATACATGCAATCATATTAATTGATATTGAATATCATTTTGCGAGTTTTTGTGAATGCATGCAAAATTGATAACTTCATCTTTAAATTATGATATTTTCAAAGTAATATTTGTAGTTAAATAGCTACTTTTTAAATATTTCATATGTTTGATAACATATTATAAATTTACATATACATACTCATATGTAAATTTATAATATAGATATGCTATATATGTATATACATACATACATATATGACATACAATCATAATATCCTAAACAACTTATTGTAATATATTACAATAATATTATATGTAAATCGCATTTCATTTCAATTTTCATACGTATCTACATATCAGCACATATGTAAGTACAATTCAAATTCAGATCGTGTAATTATCATTTATCAGTAAAAAGTGTGCGCGCACTGCTGCTATATGTATATCCATACATCCATATGCATATGTGTACGACATTGCCGGACAATTAATGCATACACAAACC
>NW_017537248.1:120360-121707 GCF_001853355.1 Bactrocera latifrons | reverse complement strand
CAGAATTCACGATGTGAAATATTAACATTTTTAACAGTTCTCTCACATACTCAAACAGAGAATATGAAGAGAAATAATGACATTGGCATGTACGGCTCATGATGTCATAGCATATATGCGCAATGAARGAATATTGAAGAAAAACAAGTTCTTTGCATTGCATTGTGATATTTTCATGCTTCAATTTTTCTTTCAACTTGGGAATCGCAATGTATGCAAATATGTATGAATGCTTTGCATTTTGCCGTCGGCAATTCAATATTGACATGTAAACATTACATTTTTACATAATATACTGTACTAATAAATATTTTTGTATTATGTTTCTTACTAATAGATATTGCATTTATCACAACAATATAGTATAAATATGTATGTCGTCCATCATATTAATCTTATTATCTGCTCATATGATTGCATGTATACGCATGTACGCGTTCACAAATTCAAATAATGATGTTATCACTTATCAATATATTACATGTTGTTACGTATTSATCTGTATGCTCATCCATTCATATATACTTATATGTACATATATTTTTATACACTTCCGACAAAATAATGCACAAGCATACAAACATACATATGCGTACACATGTGAATATTTAACCAACAAAAAATTGAAATTGTTCTACAAAAACAACAACTGCCTCAAATAGCATAAGCATGCCAAGTCAATATGGCAGCCGAATTGGGGAAGCCTAAATGTAGTAAATTTTACAACAAAAACGAGTTCGTTCACAAACGCAGACGCAAAATCCACAAGCGCCCTCGCTTCATTCATAAATACAGACGCCGTAACCTCTCCTCGAGCATGCCTTTGCCAACAAGCGTCTTTTCGCGACGATGGCAAAAGCTAAAAATCATAAATTGAACATCTTTCTGGTGTATGTTCTAAGAAAGAAATGAGAAAAGTGGCAACGTAGCTGTTGTCGGTTTACAATATTTGTCAATTCTAAAATATTTTTCCGTGGCTCGCAAAATCTGCGTCGATAACAATCGGCGATCGTTCGTTAATTTCTTTCGGCACAGCTCGGAACTYCTACCAACAACACAACGTTGTGAAAATACGAGAGCTTCGGCCATTGGTTGATGGTGACAACGGAGATGCGAAAGATGCGTGCGGCACTTGTTATTATGAATCTATGTACATGTATATGTGGCTCGCATTTGCTTTCGTAAACATACAGGCAAATGTGCCAAAGAAATAATATATGCATACATATGTATGCCATAGAAATTCTATTGCTACAAATATGAAAATGATAACGGAATAATGCGAATATGCATATTTCGTGAAGGTCATCAATTTTCTTTGAAGAAATGAAGTTCATTTTGAACTTT
>NW_017537248.1:81226-118726 GCF_001853355.1 Bactrocera latifrons | reverse complement strand
ATAAAATGATTAGTATCTTAAACCTAGTTAAACAGAATATAATTTTCTAAGGCTAAGTACTTTATCTAAGGCTGTCCTTATGGACTATCCTTCCATTTATTAGGACTGTTGTCCCCAGATCTGCCTCTACTCCCCTCTCCTCACACAGGGGGTTAACTTGTTCCCTAACCTTCTATTAGTTTTTAACTCTTCCCCCCTTTAAAACCCTGTTCTGCCTTGACGGGTTATTTGTATCCAGCTGAGCCTGTTGTGCTTGTTCAATTTTACCTTTCACATCCTTTCGGAATTCTTCGGTTGAGGCGTATATTACCTCAATAGGCTCTTTATTTGTGACCGAGTGTATTGTTCGGTTGTATTCAATGGTAGCTTGAGTGATCAGGTCTCAAGTTTAAGGCACCTAGCAATTTCTACCAAGGTACTGTGAAATTTCTCTACCTGCCCGTTGGAAGTACAGTGGAGAGGGGGAGCGTTTACTATATCAATCCCATATTGGTTCTTCAACAGAGTCACAATGGTGTCCAAGTTGAAGGACGCCTCRTTGTCACAATAAATAGTTTTTGTTCCTGGGAAGAAATTAATCAACTGGAGGATGAGTATTTTTACGTCCGTTATTGTCCGCGACGGTATCGGTTGAACTACTGCAAATTTAGAGAATTTATAAACACAAGTTAAAAAATGCTTCTTGTCTGTGAAGAAAATATCTATGTGCAGCATTTCGCCAGCGTAGGATGGAATCGGCGTAACGTCGAGTTCCTGCCTTCTAGGGTGTCGAACGTATTTGGCCTTCGTGCAAATTTTGCAGTTTGTGACAATTTCGTTTGGCAATTTGGACATTTTCGGAAAATAATAGTCACAGAGGATCTGTTTCACATTTTCCTCCGCAGTTCTATGAGCACGATTGTGTTCAGTAGTGACTATTTCCCTTTGTTCATCCTTGTTCGTAATATCCGACACCCTGTTTTTGCAGTACCAGAATTTTGTAGATGGGAAGCATCTTACCAATTCGTGTTGTATACTGGCTAGCGCCGGTAGCTCGCAGTGAATCGCGTTCACCACGAGGGGGTTAACAACCTCCTTTACTTCGTGAATGAGGCTGTTTCTATCCATGAAGTTAATAATGTGGCGGGTTTTTTTGCCAAAGAGTATAAAATTTCGTTTCAAAGGAAAATGCGACTCTTCCAAAACTATTTGATTCCTGAAGCAGTTTATGGGGTTTCCTGTTGCTTCGACCGTGTAGGTCAGTGACAATTCACTGTGAACTGTCGCCGCGTCAGATTTGAGTTCGCTTTCCAACACATTTATGTTCTGCCGGGAGAGAGCATCTGCGACAGAGTTTCCCTTACCAGGTTTATAATGAATTTTAGCATTATGTTCGTCTATGAATGCTTTCCACCGTTTTATCTTTGCATTCGGGTTCTTATCAGAAACCGCAAACGTTAGATGCTGGTGGTCTGTATAGATGTTGATGTCCCTAGTTCCGTAGAGATAGTTTTGAAGTTTCCCTAAAGCCCATACTATTTCCAGTAATTCTTTCATTTGTTGCATAATGTTTTTCCCTATCTTTCAGCGCTCTTGAAATCATTGTAATGGGTTTACCGTTCGGCGTCTGTCGGTAGSTCAAATGGTTTTTTAAAATCTGGATACATTAAGGTGACATCTTCAGATGCCAGGATGTTTCTTAATCTTTCGAAGGCATTGCGTTGCGCTTCACTAAAATCAATGGGTATCCTTTTAGACTTGTGTTTACTTACTATTGAGTATTGAGGTAGATACACAACTACATAGCTGTATCCCTAGGAACGTGTGTATTTTAATATTTGACAGATTGCAGTCTGTTGAGCTCAATGTATTCAGCACTCGACTCTTTGACAAAACTCAAGTTTCGGCCAGTGGTTAACCGTGACAACGGAGATGCGAAAGAAGCGTGCGACACTTGTTCTTATGAATGTATGTACACATATATAATATATGGCTCGCATTTGCTTTCGTAAACATACAGACAAATGTGCCAAAGAAATAACATACTCGTATGTATTATATGGACATATGCATGACTCATAGAAATTCTATTGGTACAAATACGGAAATAATAACGAAATAATGGGAATATGCATATTTCATGGAGGTCATCAATTTTCTTCTTCCCTTTTTGATAGTCGAAATAAATATAATTTATTTGAAATGTTAATTTATTTAAAATAAAAATATTTTATAGGTAGTTAAATGGTCTTGACCATAAAATAATTTATTTGGATAMTTARTAATAATAACACGGAGTTTTTTGTAGACATTATGATGTTCTTCAATATTGTTGTATATTATTTTGTTCTATCGCTAATTCGGCAGCGCATTCGACGAAAGCCATTTTAAGACTCATTTTTMTACACCTTCGGTTACATTGTTCAAATTTTACCAAGGATCYCTAATTTTTTTTGAAATGAAATGTAGCCTATGTCAAATTGCAAGAATGTAGCATTCTATTKGTRAAATAATTTTTTAAATCGGCCCAGTACTTTTTGAGCCTATTCATTACAAACATACAAACATACAAAAATAGGTACAAATCTTTCCTCTTTATAATATTAGTGTAGATTAAATGAACGAAAAGACGAAACCGCTTTTAGTTATCACAGAGACAATGCGGCTTTATAAAAAAAAAAATAGATCCTCTATTGATGCAATAAAAAAAGTCGATGATACGGCAATAGATGGAAAGGTGTCACAAAACATTCTGCACTCTAATTACACTGGATATAAAGAATGCGCTCAGAGTTTAGTGATATAGCTTGAACTTCCGCTTCTTAATTTTTAGTTAGAGTTGTCCCTCATTAATGCGATTCATCTTACCAAATTGCTGCTTTATATCTTAATTTGGGACTTAATTGTGGCTTTTGATAGGTTTTTGATTAATGCATCTTCACAAATGAAATTCTTACAATAATATGTGTATTCAGCTTCATTCTTCTATTCTTTATTGGCGTAAAAACCGCTCTACTTTTCGATTGCCTACTTAGACCGAAGAAGACCAACCGACTTCGAATTATGATTGTTAACAGCGACGTGAGAGCCAAGTCGCGAGTGCGACGACAGTTTGTTTGATGACAAACGATATTCCGTCTTGCCCTCGTTCACTGCCAGACCCATTTGTTGTGCTCCTTGTCCAGCGCGGGTGTTGAAGCCCCTGATATTGATATCATCAGCATACGCTAGCAGTTGTACCCTCTTAAAAAGATTGTACCTGCTCTATTAAACTCTGCAGATTTTGCATTACTTTATCCAGAATCAGATTGAAGAAGTCACACGATAGAGAATCGCCTTGTCTGAAACCTCATTTGGTATCGAACGGCGCGGAGAGGTCCCTCCCGATCCTGACGGAGCTTTTGGTGTTAACAACGTCAGTTTACACAGCCGTATTAGTTTTTCGGGGATACCAAATTCAGACATCACAGCATAAAAGCAGCTTCTTTTCGAAAGCAGTTTTGAAATAGACGGAGAGAAGGGGTGTGTTGATTCGCAACGACCATATTTTACAAAAAAAGCTGATGCATGCTCTTTATCAGTTCTTCGCCGCTGTGTTTGAATAGCTGGTCCGGCAATCCATCAGCCCGCCGCTTTTGCTTGGTAATTGCTATTCGAAATTCTTCATGGTCGGGCAATGGAACGTCCGCTCCATCGTCATCGATTGGCGAATCGGGTTCGCCTTCTCCTGGTGTTATACTTTCACTGCCATAGAGCAGGCTGGAGAAGTGTTCCCACCACAACTTTACATTGCTTTGGGCATCGATCACTAAATCATCTTTGGGGGTTCTACAAGAGCTTACCTTTCTCCAGTCTTGAATCCTTCTGTTAGCCGCCGCATCTTCTAGAATTTCCGAGCATTACCCCTGTCGGCAAGCTTGTCAAGCTCTTCATACGCACGCATTTCGAACTCTTTCATTTTCTGTCTAAAAATGCGTCTTGCTTCCCTCTTCAACTCTGGGTATCTCTTCCATCCTGCAGGTGGTTTAGTCGATCATAATGTTGCGAGGTGGGCAGTCTGTTTTCTCTCCGCTGCGACACGGCACTCCTCGTCGTACCAGCTGTTCTTTGAATTTTCCGAAAACCAATGGTTTCGGTGCAGATGTACGTAATGAGCTTGAAATGCCGTCCCACAGTTCCCTTATACCGAGTTGTTGACGAGGGTTGTCAGAGAGAAGGAGTAGAAAATCATTTGGCTGTCTGTTCTGATTGCAGCTTCTCGGCGTGGAACCTTCCTTGTGTTTGTTGGCGTCCGTTTTTTTTTTTGCTGCAAAGAGGCGGGTGCGAATCTTGGCTGGAACAAGATAGTGGTCCGAGTCGATGTTAGTACCTCGGAGCGCACGCACATCTAAAACACTGGAGACATATATTCCATCTATCACAACATGATCGATCTGGTTGGTGGTTTTTCGATCCGGAGACAGCCAGGTAGCTTAATGAATCTTTGTATGCTGGATAGCCATATTTCGGGCCCCGGCGAAGTCGATCAGCCTCAACCCAGTTGGGGATTTTTCCTCGTGGAAGCAAATTTCCAAAGATAGATTCTTTGCCCAACCTGGCTTTAAAGTCGCCAAGCACGATTTTGACATCGTGGCGGGGGCAGCTCTCATAAGTGCGCTCCAAGCGCTCATAAAAGACATCTTTGGTCACATCATCCTTCTCTTCGGTCGGGGCATGGTCCCAAATCAGCGATATGTTGAAGAACCTTATGTAACTACAATTCAAAGAAATGTATTATCGTTTCTCAGTAATAAACGTGAACTGCTTTATATCTATAGCTGCAGACAATATTCTACAAAAAAACAATCGTGTCGAATAGCGTCAGCAGCATCACAAGTCAATATGGAAGCCAAATCGATGCCAAACAGAAAAACTGGCTTCATTCATAAAAGCAGGCACCATCACATCTTCCCAAACAAGTCTTTGCCTACAAGCGTCTTTTCGCGACGATGGCAAAAGCTAAAATTTTTAAATTGAACAATTATTCTGATGTTTCTTCTAAAAGAAGTGTGAAGAAGAAAAGTATCAACACCGCAAACCTGCAAGTACAAAAATAAGTGGAAACATATTTTTTTTGTCCATTTTAAATATTTTACAAATCTATAATAGTTTTCCGCTACTCGCAAAAATCTGTTCGTTTGTGTGTTTCAGCACAGCTCGGATTTTCTACCAACAACACAATGTTGTGACGTTTTGTCGTCACGTCAGCCCTTGGACGCATTGACTTTTTGACAAAGCGTGAGCTTCGGCCACTGCTTTTCTGTGACAGCGGAGATTTCGCATGAAGCAATAAGTGTACATATTTACGTACAAATTTGTGTGTGGATAAATGTTCAAACATGATTCTTTTTGTTTACATGCACACATAATTACATACATACGTGAACATGTGAGACCGCTTGGTCTTTTAACATGTTATCAAAACTTTTAAAAGCTTGTAAATAAATATGATGTATATAAATATGTATATATCTTATCAAACCTACATTAATTAAATATTTAGGTAACAACATAAACATGACTATTATATATTTCCAAAGATTTTAAGGCATTCGAAATAGTTCAATTTGTATATATGTACAAACTTTGATATAAAATATATAGAAATATACATATGTTTGTATATAAATTATATGCAGAGTAGTTTGCGCATTGTAGATACGCGAATCTGTGCGCTAATAATTTTTCTGTGGTGTGGTGAAACAGTCTCATCCAAAACAGTAAATATCCCATAAGTGAAATATCCCTAATCGTGAAAATTCTCTATAATATGCGTTCTTTGATACAAGTATATGTATATCTTTCAACGATACATTGTTTATTGGGTTTTGTTTTATTTTTCGGTTGACAATCAGGGAGATATCTTAAGGTGAAAAACGTCAACCACAGGATCAAAATCGAAGCAATTTTATAGGTATATGTGTATATAACTCATAGAATAGCCGACATATTCGGCATACTGTTTGTTAGAAAAACGAAAACCATTATATGAAATATAAGGGAGTTGGGGGTACTATCGGTTTTTAGATATCGACCTATTTGCAGTAAACACAGAGAGAAGTTGGCCAACAGGGGTAATGTACGAAAGCTCTACAAAAAGATGCGGTAACAATCGAACATTTTAACATCGGAGCATACTTTTGTGGAACCCTCAAAGGGGATCTAGTGACTGATGCATACTAAAATTATGGAGGGAACACTTCTCTAGCCTGCGGAATGGAAGTGAAAGCATAACAGAGGATTGACACACTCCATCTTTTCGTCAACTTTAAAGCTGCTTTTGGCAGCACAAAAAGCAGCTGCCTCTATGCTGATAAGTATGAATTTGGTATCTCCGCAAAACAAATACGGCTGTGTAACTTGATGTTAAGTAATACCAAAAGCTCCGTCAGGATCGGGAAGGAACTCTGCCAAAGAACTCCACATTCAGTTGACAAAGAGTTCTTCCAGCATTTGAGTTTTAACCACAACGACCATGATATTCCCCGAGGGTCAGTCCACATGAGCACCCGGACAATGAGCTTTTAGCAGCATTGCACTTTTCCACTCGCGTGGAAAGTATAGGAGGGGAGTCGCACTTATTGTAAATGGCCTCCAGGTACTCCAGAATAAACTCCCAAAAGCTTTTGCACATCTCTCCGTTCAAACTATCGAAACCTGGGGATAGTTTAGACCTAAGAAGTCCAGAGGAAAGGGACTATCCTAACAGAATCGCCGCACACTTTCTATCCAACTCTTCAAACCTCCTAAGCGGTATGTCCAACTCCACTTCCCTAACAAAGAGGTTACAGTCAACACCAGTAGCACGCCATCACCACAATGGATTGTCATTTCTCGATGATAGAGATTGAGGAGTAACCATAATTTAAATCAAATTCGCTCAATGCGTCGCCTCGACTCTAGCTTTGGTGTCCAGAAGATTTCCGGTATACCTTGGTAAGTCCTATCGAAGACGAGGCTTCGCATCCAGCCCTAAGATAAATGGACTACTACTGGCAAATATATGTATACATATATTTACAATGCAAACTAGCGTCAACCATTCTACCGAACTTTCCTTCTATCGCGACACATACACCCAGTTGTGAAGAATCCACACCTACACTAGCATAGTAGGGTTCCCGCACAATTATTTCGGCATTAGCCCTAAGGTCCGAGATGACCATAAACCACACCATTTGCGGCAAAGGGCTCCTGAATGTGGTTGTCTGTAGTACTAGATTCCATCATAAGAAAATTCATCAAGCTATCTGGCTGTTTCCAGATCAAAAAACCACCAACCAGATCGATCACGTTGTGATAGACAGAATAGACGTCTGCAGCTTTTAGATGAGCGTGCGCTCCTAGGCCTTAACATTGCCTCCGGCCATTACCTTGTTGCAGCCAAGATTCGCACTCCCCTCTGTGCAGCAAAAAACGCACGTCAACAAACACAAGGAGATTCGACGTCGAGAAGCTGCAATCATAACAGACAGCCGAACGATTTTCTACTCCTTCTCTCTGAGAACCCTCGTCAACAACTCAGTATAAGGGAACTGTGGGACGGAATTTCAAGCTCCTTACGTACATCTGCAACCGAAACCATTGGTTTTCGGAAAATTCAAAAGAACAGCAGGTACGACGAGGAGTGCCGTGTCGCAGCGGAGAGAAAACAGGCTGCCTACCTCGCAACGTTACGATCGACCACAACACGTGCCGGATGGGATAGATACCGAGAGTTGAAGAGGGAAGCGAGACGCATTTGCAGACAGAAAAAGAAAGAGGCCGAAATGCGTGAGTACGAATAGCTTGATGAGCTGTCCGACAGGGGTATCGTGAGAAAGATTAAAGCCCACCGCCAACAAATTTATTGGTCCTTATCAGTGTGGCTTTAGACCTTGAAAATCAACAACCGACCATGCGCCAAATCTTGGAAAAGACCAATGAAAGGAGAATCGACACACACCACCTCTTCGTCGATTTCAAAGCTGCTTTCGACAGCACGAAAAGGAACTACCTTTATGCTGCTATGTCTGAATTTGGTATCCCCGCAGAACTAATACGGCTGTGCAAGTTGATGCTGAGCAACACCAAAAGCTTCCTCAGAACCCCGAAGGACCTCTCCGAGCCGTTCGATATCAAACGAGGTTTCAGACAAGTCGACTCCCTATCGTGCGACTTCTTCAACCTGCTTCTGTAGAAAATAATTCAAGCTGCAGAACTAGATAGAGAAGGTACCATCTTCTACAATACTGTACAGCTGCTGGCGTATGCTGATGATATTGATACGATCGGCCTAAACATCCGCGCCGTTAGTTCTGCTTTCTCCAGACTGGMCAAGGAAGCAACACAAATGGGTCAGGCAGTGAACGAGGGCAAGACGAAATATCTCCTGTCATCAAACAAACAATCATGGCACTCACGACTTGACATTCACGTCACTCTTAACAGACATAACTTTGAAGTCGCAGATAATTTCGTCTATCTTGGAACCAGCGCAAATGCCACCAATAATGTCAACCTGGAAATCCAGCGCAGGATAACTCTTGAATACAGGTACTACTTCGGACTAAGTAGGCAATTTAGAAGCAAGGTCCTCTCTGGACGTACGAAAACCAAACTCTATAAGTCACTCATAATTAACGTCCTGCTATATGGTGCAGAGGCTTGGACGACGACAACAACTGAGATGAGCGAAAAGAAGAATCGACTGGCCCGCTGTTGTTATCTCGGCTATAATCGCGGGGTCTATGCCAATTAAGAAGAAGGAGAAGTTACATAAGTATGTACATATGTACTTATGTGCTGATAGATACGTATGAAAGTTTAAATGATGAAATGTAATTTACGTACAATATTATTGCAATACTATATACTAAGTTTTTTAGGATATTATGACAGTATGTCACTTAAATATATAGCATATATCCAAACATATTCATATATGAAGTTATATTATATTATCAAACATAAGAAATTGTTAAAAAAAAGAACTCTGATTCGCACATTAACTACAAATATTGTTTTGAAAAAAACATAATTTTATTATATTTAGAATGCGACAAGTTTTCCATGAATTCATTAAAATACACAAAATGATAATCACATCGAATTATGTGATTGTATGTAAACGTATAAAAATGTAAGGGAAAGGCCAACGTATGTCTGGAATAGCAATGTATATTTCATAGTAGCCATTGAATTCTCAGCTCTGTTCACGCGCCACTGGTAGAATTTTTCCTTCTTAGCTAGCTGTGGTGAAACACGCTCATCGCATTTTGCTGGCTTTTGACAGTTCACACGCTTATCCGCAGTTGTATTTCCTCAATACTATACGTTCTCTGCTTGTGTCTTATAGTACATCCAACTCTTTTTTATACGGTTTCGTTTTACACGGATTTGAAGTTACACGGCTGAAAAAAAATTGTTTTTTTGTTTGTAAAATAGTCGACGGCGCAAGACCTTTTGGAAAGTAGTCCGACAATTCAAAASTCTATTAGCGGACGAAAGTCACCATTGGATCATGGCGATGACGAAAATATCCAGTCATGTTACCGACTTAAGTCCAGTAAGTATTTTTTGATTATTTCTATTCAAATTTTTGTGTTCTTAATTCTAGATTAACAGATTTCTTTTGTTTTTTCTTGCTCTATCAATTTTCCACCTGTATGGATTATGTATTTTAAGTTTACTCAATAAAATGCAATTTGTGTGCATATCTAATATTTTATAGTTTTCAATACTTATTACACGGTTTTTCTAAGTAAATATAATTCGTTATTTGATCTTACGCGGTTTTCAGATGACATGAAACGTACCCCCATTTTACTATATTAAACGTCTCTTTTTTACACGGTTTTCTGAGGAACGTATCTACCGTGTAAAACAAGAGTTGGGTGTATTTTGTTAATGTTTTCTGATTTAAGTAATGGATATACATTAAGGCGGTTCGAATTTTTTTCGCATAAAGCGGCTAGCAAAAGCGAAAACTACAGAAAATTCTAAGAAAGGTTTGCCAAGAAACCATGGGTCTAATATTAAGGTAAATGTTCAGGTGAGCGGCTTTTCCGGAAACGTACACCAATTTTCACGGGAAATGTCTTAAAATTCGTGCTTTTAATTCCGATTTACGAATATATATGGCCCGTTATCTAATTTTATGTTTTTTTGCAAGAAAAAACAAGACCAACTTTACCATAAAACGAAAATGGCAAGGTTATGCACGATATAAATGGCACCACTTTTTGCAAATAATTTGGGCACAATTGGTCAAAGGCACAACTTTTCGAAATTAATTTCGACACAATTAGTGAATGGCCTGTTTTCGAAATATTGATACTTTCGATATTCGGTAATGACAAGGATTGTTCATATGAGAAATACGTTTCAAAAATAACTGTGTATGTTATTCGCTTGAGTATAAAATTTTAAATCTACTGATATAGATTATCAATTTGGATTCACTGTATATGATATTGAGATATTATATAAAAATTAAGGTAAATATGTAATTTAGGTCCTCCAATGAAGGAGGATAGGAATGTGTTCAATGTTATTCATATACATATGTGCGTTACAGGAAAAGTTTTAATCGTCTCTTGTGGATTTATGTTTGGATTAGCATAGAGCTAGTTTATACAAATTAATACTATTTTCGGACCGACAACGAAAACATGTTTTCGTGGCAAAAACTGGTTTTCGCACGAAAACTTGTGTTTTCGTCCATGTAAAATCTGTCAAACGAAAACACAGTTTTCGCTGAAAACTACTTGAAAACTTACATTCCACTCATTATAATCGGTGYCTGCTCTAGTTTAAKCGATTTTTTTGGAAGACATATTTTGCCGGCCCTAMATTGTCACTTGATATTTGTTTACATTCCATACAAAAATACAGCTGTCACTTGGTATTAATTTGAAAAATGGAAAAGCAAAAATATAAAACAAGAAGTTGTTGGAGTGATAGGGCAGAAGCCCCACTAGTTGAATTGTGGCAGACCAAAATAAGTGCTTTTCGCGGTCCTAGAAAAAACAACCACATAGTGGAGGAAATGGCAATGGAGTTGCAGCAATAAGGTGTGCATTTCACAGCGGCAGAAATTAAATCGAAAATGCACAACCTTTCACAGAGATATAGGTATGTACTTAAATAAAATTAACCGTAGATTTTCCTACACCGAACATGTTGGCGATACTACGATACTCTGCAGATGACCCTAAAGCAAATAACGTTATAGCCACTCTTTTTTCGAAAGGAATAGCTTTTCGGTAATTTGTATCCATTTTTTGTAACGGGCGGAGGATGTCACATAATTTATCAAAGGAACTTCGGTCCATGCGAAAGTTCTCTTTAAAAAAAGCAGATCCGTTTCGTTGGCAATCGTGTTCCCAAAACTGATTCTTACGTTGCTGGAATTAATAATATATAATTGGAAACTTTTGCATCAGTAGAAACATATACACACTTTTGTCCAACATGAATTAATCGGCATCCCAATATCCTTTATTAAATCTAATACGATTAGATGTTGTTTCTTTTTTGCCAAGGCATGGTGCTGAGTAGTAAGACATTCCAATAGTTCTCTTGAAGAATTGTCGATGAGCAGGATATTTATTTGGCTTCTCAAAGCCAATGCTTTCGCAATTAACATCTTTTTCTCAGAACTCTAAAAAACACGATCTTTAGTAATAATTATAAGCAAATATTAAGGATTTCAAAACTTACCATTCTCGTTGCTCAAATGTAAACAAACAAATAAATTTGTGAGCTGTCAGTGAAAAATCAGCGAAAACACAAATTGTCGGTCCGAACGACTTACGTTCCACAACATACAAATGTGTTTTCAAAATGTTTTCAATGCCGGTCCGAACATAGTATAAGGTAAATATAAAATTTAGGTCCCCAATGAAGAAGGATAGGAATATGTTTAATGTTATTCATGTACATATGTATGTGCGTTACAGGAAAGTTTTCATTCGTTGATTGCGTCTTTAAGTGTCGATGATAATATTTTATAAAAATTAAGGGAAAGTTTCAAGCGTCTCTTGTGGATTTATGATTGGATTAGCATAGAGCTAGTTTATATAAATTAATGTAAATATATAATTTAGGTCCTCCAATGAAGGAGGATAGGAATATGTTCAATGTTATTCATGTACATATGTATGTTACAGGAAAGTCTTCATTTGTCGATAGCGTCTTTAAGTGTGGATTATAATATTTTATAAATATTAAGGAAAAGTTTCAAATGTCGATTGCGTGTTTAAGTTAGATAAACCTAAAAATATTTTATAAGTACCTATATATAATTTAGGTCCTTCAAGGAAGGAGGACGCGTAAATGAAATGATGAGTGGAATTTCAACACACTTTGCACACATTATTCTTTTGTGTCGAACTTCTTTGTCCGTTGGCGGCTATGGCCGCGCTTCAAAAAAAATAACCCTGGTCGGACCGACCGATCGGATCGGAGATCTACGCGAAAAAAACACATGTTCTTTTGTGGCGAACTTCTTTGTCCGTTGGGTTATTTTTTTGAAGGGCGGCTATAGCCGCCAACGCACAACGGAGATCTACACGAAAAAAACATGTGCAAAGTGTGTTCATATTTTGTAAAAATCGATTGTTCCATCGAATTGGATATTCGCAGTGGCCAACTCGCAAAAGACCATAAATCTTTCGCAGAACTTTTCTCACGAAAATACCTCAGCACCGTATAGCAGAACGGGAATAATGAGTGACTTATAGAGTTTTGTTTTTGTTCGTCGAGAGAGGACTTTGTTGCTAGCAATCGATCGAGCGGCTGGTCAGTTGTCTCCAAACACCTGGAAAGTCGGGACAAACATTTTCCCGCGATGTGATTCTGTAAGTGGTGGTTCGATTTTTTTTAATTCCCATTTTTTAATAACCTAATCACAGCTGATGAGTCTTTGAGTTTCACCCCGAGAGAAAGAGACAATCTTCCACGTAAGCGTCTCCTATCTCCTCCATGATTAGATAAGCCTGTTTTTCAATTGTTCAATGAATAAGTTGTTCCAGTTTTAGTAGAAATGTATATGCAAATTAAACAGGAAATGAAATTACACTTAAGCGGGTATATAAAACAGATTAATGAAGTAAGCTTCCAGTAGTGATGCTTAACTCATAAACATTGTTTTAGAGGTTGATTGGCGATGTTTAAGTATTATATTTTGCTAACTAATCAAAACCATTATGCTTTCCAGATTTAACACCATTACATATAACAACATCATCAAGACCATGCAAGAAACTCTGCAACGGATCACAAGATAACTTCTCCGAGATTTTCATAAGGATAGCTACTGAAAATGCGTCATTATAATATAAATTATCGTATAACTCAATAAACGTATGCATAAAACTATAATAGGCAACCAATTAGCTAAGTGCACAGGTCTTAAAAAAACAGAATAAATAGTTTTTCCGCAAAATCAATTTATTTTATTCAAAATAGTCTCCTTCTGCTTCCATACATCTTTTGCAYAGCCCAACGAGTCGCTGACTTCATAAACGCAGTTTGCAATTCAACACTGCAAAGAAATTCATTTACAATGCAAAGTAATATTGCATGGCAACACTCCTTTGTAAAATAAATTGTTGGCATTTTACTGCATTTATGAACGCTCAAAAGCTTGGTACCTTGCATCGCTAACATTAACATATTCGACAACAAAGTTTTTTTAAATGAATGAGCAGGAATATTGCTGTATTCTTTTGACAACAGCCTTAGCTGATAATAGAGAATCAAGCAGCAGTGTTATTTAAAGATTTAATAAACAAAAGAAAACGCCGTCGTTTTGCATTATTAGCTAGCTAAAATTCACGGAGAAGAATTCGAAAAACCAAAAATTTGTGTAAGATTATTGAAAGCATGGAAGACGATGTATTTCGTTCTCATTTTTGAATGAAGAAAAGTACATTTCAGGTATGTATTGTAACATACATAGAGTATTGAGTAAGTTGATAAAACTAATACCCCAAATGTAAAGAAGTTGCAGATTGCGATTAAGCCCTGGTGGAATTCAAGTGAAACTGGACATATAGCAATAACGTTGAAACAAGCTTTACAAATAACAATCTGGAAGCTAAGCAATAATTGCTCTTTCAGAGATGTCAGCGATCGGTTTGGTGTGGCAGCTGGCCTCGCATATAAGGTGGTTCTGAAAATAATTAAAATGATTTGCCGCTTGAAGGCAGATGCAAGAACAAAAACAAGTAAAGGAGACCTGCGGTATCATCCTTTTCCTTTTGCAATTGGATGCATCGACGGAACTCATATTCCAAATTCGAAACCAATCAAAGATGAAATCAGCTATCGCAACCGAAAGGGAACGTATTCAATCATTACACAGGTAAAAAATTAACTTTTTTGCATGATAATAATTATTAACTGAAAATATTTTTTTAGGCTATTGTAGATAGTCGAATGAGGTATATAGATGCATTTATCGGCTGTCCAGGTGCATGCCACGACGCATCAGTTTGGCAAAGGAGCTCTGTCAGGAAAGCTATAATTAGCAAGGAGATTAAAATCTGTTCTAATTACCATTTGTTGGGCGATGGAGGGTATTAATTAGAATTGTTCCTTATGGTGCCCTATC
Organism: Bactrocera latifrons; assembly: GCF_001853355.1. Lineage (NCBI taxonomy): Eukaryota > Metazoa > Arthropoda > Insecta > Diptera > Tephritidae > Bactrocera > Bactrocera latifrons. The sequence continues at coordinate 104,109 of NW_017537248.1, read as the reverse complement.
GTGATAACAGGTTAATAACACCAATCCAGTAAAAATACAATGCAATTCTGTTTTCAACTCGCATTGTTGTGGAACAGGCATTTGGTGTTTAAAAAAAAAAGTTTAGAAGTCTCAAATACATCGAAGCTCAACGTCCATATATGTATGCCAAAATTAATTATAATGGCATGCATGATTGTTCATAACATAATAATTGAAAATGAAGGCTACTTAGTCGATGAAATAGATGAAGAAAAAGCACATACCTCAAATACGACTCAGTCGAAGATACGACTACATCGGGACAAAGGAAGGCAAAAGCAAAAAGTAATGCACTGGCCACGCTAATGTCTGCCTAATTGAAAACAGGTTGGACTTTAAAGTATTGGTTGTGTTTTAAACTTTATTTAACCCAATAAAGAAAAAATAAAAATAATAATAAAACAGTCAGTTCATTTTGCACTTTAAAAAAAAAAAATAAAAAAAAATAAAAATTCACTTTGCACTTAAAATTTAATATGAAAAATTCATTGAAGGTTAAATGTAAAAGATACTTGAATTCTAAGATTTGTCGAGTATTTTCTGGAACCGTGTACGGATTTCTTTCAATTCGACTAATTTTTCTTTTTCCACTGCTAGCTTCTCTGCCTCCATGTCCAGCAATTTTTTCATAACTTTGACATCTTCTTCCGATTCCTTGTTTAAAAACTCTAACACATTGCTTTTTCTTGTTGGTTTATTTCTTGGAGTGCTAGTACTAAGTAATGGTGCATCTAAGTCCAGCACAGTAGGACTATCAGGTGGATCATTACTTAAATCTTGCATTACGGACTCAAGGGAAGATTCCAGCATGGCATCGGGCACAAGGACACTACTGCGGATGCCGAAAACTTCATCCAATGTTTGGAAAAATTCCCAATTTGTTGCGCCTTGTCCAGATGTTTTGTTGCGTTTTTTATACATCTGGTACTTTCGTCCTTGGAGAATGGGAATGTCAATTTCCTTCACATCCCGCATTATTTGCTCCCAGAATGTGTTCCTCTTGTTTGTTTGCAACGAAATCTGTCTCATACTTCAATCTTATTTCTTTAAGTAATTATTTCCTCTCATGGTTTCACTTTTTTCACTATGCATATACAGAAATCATTAAATAATCATAAGTAAAACTACAATCTTTAAAGTAAACCACGTTTACTCAGCATTAATCCGCCATTTCACTTCAAATTTATATTTTGTTTTTCGCTTASTTTTTGCCGCCAAGAAAAGCCACTAAAGCATCACAAATGAAAACAATGCACAAGTTTGGCATATGTTGCGCATAAAAAAGCATTGCCATGCAATAATGAACACGCATTGCAGTGTTGCATTGCAAATTACGTTTATGAAGTCAGCCAGTGCTTTAGCTCGTTGGCCTTTGGAATGGACTCTACGTCCTTTCCTTTCATGGGCAAATGCATTTTTGCGAAAAGGTAGAAGTCACCATATGAGGTGAATACGGGGTGTGGTTAATGGTTAAAATGTGATTTTTTGTAATCGTCCTGCCAATGTTGGATGCTGAGCAATTTTTGGTCGTCAGTCAATTTGTGCAGAACAAACCGTACACACACCTTTCGTAAACCTAAATGTTTGGTCAAAATGCTATACATCGATGTTTTTAAGATGTTTAATTAAATTTCCATGAACTTCAATGATGATTTCGGCTGAGGTTTTATGAAATCACGTACATTTTCGATGGAATTTCCGGTGATCACTGATTTGATTGGTTCACATGTTGATCGTCATTAATGCCCTCACGACGACTTTGAAAACATTGAAACCTCTCGTGCACTTTACTACGGAATAGGCAAACATTGCCAAAAACTCGTTTCATCAATTGAAACGTTTCGGTAAAAGTTTCACCAATTTTAAAACAAAATTTAATATTGGCTCTTTGATGAAATGTCACGAAATTCTCACTGGACAATTGATAAAGATAGCAGATTCTAATGCACCAGTCTACATATAGGCCACCAGGGGGCGCTAGATTCAAAATATTCCTGTTTACTTCGGAACGCACCTTGTATGTTAACCAAATTTATATTATACTATGGGCCACGCGTTGCTGTGATATACATTTTATACTATTATTCATATAATAAACTATTCAATACTGTGAAAATTGTATTTACGAATAAAGGCGAAAACGTTTTTTGTCGTTATAATAATCTAAGGGATTGTACCTGATGTTTAATTTTGATTCTCTTCAAACAAAAAAATTGGAGAAAATAACGAATTTAAGGTTGCTTTCTCAGTGTCTGGTTACCAGCCTATCTGTCCAGCTTAATAGATTGTATTTAATAAACATTAACAATATGTTTGGTTATGGAGAGTCCGCTTAAAAGAGCGTTCATTTATTAGCTTTCACCATATTTTTTATTTATGAATTGTTTTGACTATCCTATCTTCTAAGTTGGTTCGAACTGGAAAGTGTGTTAAATTTTACTAAAATCGGTTCAGTAGTTTAGGAGTCCATTACGGACAAACAATGTGACACGTACGTCTTATACTATATATAAAGATTAGAAATAATTTGACTATTTCTGATTTACTCTTTTTTACAATATATTATAGTAACTGCTGATAAGCTAGCCAAAGATAATTGAAGTAAATAAATAACGTACCGATTAGTTGTCGAATCCAATAAGAGCCGTGACGATCGATCCTCATTTTTCTCAGATGAATGTTTGGTACTGTCGTATGGATTGTATCGTTTGCGGTGGTATTCTACGTAGTTTATATCTAATGTACTGCAATCAATTGTGGTGTCATCGTGAGGATTTTTAAGATATGAAATGTGCCAATCGCTCCCACAGGTGAAAAGCGACCACTATGAAATTCATCGTATCCGCTATCCACACGGCTCGAGGACTACTCAATATTTAAACGTAAACACATAACAAATTCAATGAAAGCAGATGGCCCAGCAACAATGGCACGGGGTAACGCTGCAACAACTACAGCGAATGCTAGGCTAAATAATACAATCTTCAAGTTTTTTTCAATAGTTTTACTTCTGTACGTCTTCTTAATGCCAAGTAGCTGGTTTTACACGAAGTAACGTGAGATTTGAAATTGTCTATGTATGTAATAATATTTTTTTTTCACACTATTACGATTTTGGAACAAAATTCCATGTTAAAATGCAATTGCACCGTTGATACTAATTTTATGAGTAATAGATCTTCACAAAGCTTATATCGTTTTAGCTTTCAACTTTTAAGGGAAGCTACCTTTGTCCTAGCTACTAGTACGTGGCTTTTAGTTGCACTAACTATACGAGTCGAAGAGATTTCTTAGGGAAAAATTTGGTTTAATTCTTGGATCAGGACTTTCGTGTGTATAATTGCCGAAAGCCATCTGGCGGGGTCGTAAAGTTCACCTCTTTATATTGCAAAATTGGGTCATGGTGTATGAGAACTGGTCGCTTTCCAATGAATCCACAGACCTTTGGTTATACTTTCCTTTTCTAAGTTGGTGTAAAACAAATTATGTTAATTATGTTAAGGTAACCCGCTTATATTTGTTTAAGGGGAACCTTGGGGTTTGGGTACGCTTTTACTTGTGAGGAGGAATCACAGCTTGTAACTCTGATTTCCAGAAAGAACTTATTTTCCGTATGAGTTTACTTCCACTAATAGAGGTACTCTTTTGACAGAGTTATATTCGAGTTTGAACTCAAATCAATCGTAATCGCTTTACAAAAATCTTCACGGTCTACATTCACGTTTTCCGGGACAGTACATACAGTAGGTGCTCTTCGCCCATCTTCTCAGATGAGACCTATTTATCATACGATTAGATTATTACCTCTATTACTTTTGCAGGGATATGTTAAGTCAAAAGTTTACGCCAATCAGGCAGCAACGCTTGAACAGCTCAAATATAAAATTGAGCACATGTTATTTCATTTAAAATCAAGTCCTTCTTGTTGGTAGACCCAATATAAGACATAAACTCAACAAACCAAAAAATTTTCAATTGTATTGCATATACGCATAAATCAACCAAAGMAACGGAAGACATTGCATAGTGGATAAGAGCTTAGACCGGGGTCTTGACCATTTTTATTCTTATTCAGCGCTAAGCCATTTCAATGTTGATGAAAACTTTGATAAATCACATATGAGTATTTACCAACATCAACTTAAAGTCAGTGTGACTTGTGCCACACCCACTATCAAATTTATATATATACGTATATACATATACTAGCAAACCTGGCGAACTCCGTTTCGCCACCAGATTAAAAGAAGAACAAAAATTTTTTTTTGTTTTATATTTGAAAAGGAAAAATTTTATTTCATTTCACAACATTAGTGAAATCATTTCGATTACAAAAATGAAGTGTTATGTAGTTTTCTCTAAGTAAATGAAAGAGAATCCAAAGTAAATACTGAATCGAAGCGTTATACGTGTCTGCAAATTATCCGTTTCATTGAAGTGCTCTTTGGTAAACCACATTTTTTGTTTTTTGGTCTGACGTTAACACAAACATAGCGGATGGTTTCCAAGCTCGTGAACGCGGAACGTATAACTGCCCATGTGAAAAACAATGATTTTCGCTAAGTGGTTGGCCTTGCGACTTGCTAATTATCACTGCGAACGCAAGGCGAACTGGAAATTGCAATCGTGTGAAGTCAAACGGAAGATCAGTCGGAAACATTTGTATCGGAATAAATCTTTTTACCGAAAGTCGAGTACCGTTGAGTGGAGTGGCGATGGATTCAAATTACGCAATATCTTAATAACTGTACCAACTTTGAGTTGCAAGTTATGTGGTGGAAATCCTGATAACTCCAGAGAGTTCAAAAACTCCGCTGGATAAATTATTAATTTTTTTCTCAACGTTTTCATGTGTTTCCAAAATTCGTGGGCAATATGGTGTAATGAATTTATTTCCGATCTCAATCTCTTGATTTTGAACTTTAACTTTGATAGTTTGATCATTATCTTCTTTTGACCGCCGACGATAAACTTGATATCCATCAATCCCTGTGACTGTTTCAGCAACTAACGGTTGCTGGTTTTGTGCACTTTCCATCAGCTATGTAAGGCGATAATGGATTTAATGCACCGCACGGTCAATGCACCATTTGTGTCGTCACAATTTCGTGTAGATGGGGATCAGTGACTGGATCAGGAATTTCAGCTGATATGATGTCATCCACTTCATTTGAAAGTAATTTATTCAGCAACCAAATTAGGATATGAGCATGCGGTAGTCCACGCTTCTGCAATTCCATCGAGTACATATAACAACGTGTGTCACCAAAAACTCGATACTTAGTAAGCACATCCACCATAACCTTGAGTTTTTGCTGAAATGCTATCATGGCGGTCTTGCGGTTTTTTCCCCGGTTCCAACTTACGTCAATTTGGGTCCACTTTGGATTGCATGTGAACCTAATAAATAAATCCGGAGTTCCATAATTTCGCACATACGTCATAACGTCTTGAGCGTATTCGTGCATGTGGCGTGGGCTTCCGATAGCTTTGCCTGATTGAATCGGATGAACGCTAAACGTTTTCTCGGCTTTGACATACATGTCGACAGCGAATTGCTGGAATAGCCGACGGCACTTCAGAATGACATTTTCCTCATGTGTACGAATCATCATACGATACGTTCATTGCGCTTAGATTTTTATTCATTGATACGCCTGTAAATGCAAAACTAAATGAATTGTTAATGGAAAGCAATAATAGCGATAATTAATGTGTGAATATTGTACCTGTAATTGGATCGACCATCTTCAACGTGATGTCGTATCCTTTTTGCCCTTGCCAATAAATGATTGGATATTGTAACGCATCGTAGAATCGATGCGTCTCGTTTACACGATGCATGGTATTGCTTCTTCGCTGAACGACAATGTCTCGCGATTTATTGGATCGCCAACAATAACTGCAACAACATCATTAACAGTGGGTGCATTGAATCTTCGCACATGTTCACCTGTTGGGGTACAATCCCCTCTTATGACAAATTTGTGCGTATCCGATGGCATTTGTTCCAATGCTGTTTTGAACATATTAACCACAGCATTATTAGCGTGAAAAAATACTTGCAATTGTTCAGTAATTCGTCTCTTTAACTGTTGTGTTCTCTGTATATTGCACCGCACATTCAGCTAATTCACCATCGACAATTGGTGCGGTTCATCTGGTGTTGGCACCATTGAACCATGCAAATGATATATTTGTCCTTGTATCTGTAATTGCAAACAATCATTTGTTGAAGAATACGGTGTAACTTCTGATCGTGTGATGGTATGGTGTGTGTTGTATATGTAGTTGTTATGTACTGCAATTCATTGTGTTGGTGTGAGTAATTAGTTATGTGTGTTGTATCTTCTACCTTGCTAGTCGGCATGAAGCCGCCTTTTCGAATGATATTAGCTCCAAAGGAAGTCATGCGAAAGCAGTTATTGTATTCAAGGATGTGTTGAAGAAAATGGCTAGAATCGGGATCACTTCTATCCAACAAATGGTTTCAGTGGCCGTGGTGGTGTAAGCAATGGATCCAGTTTGACTTTACCACTTGCGCAACACAATCCACACGTTTCTCTTTTGAACTTTAACGCATTGCAATATCGGCATATAGTCGTCAGTTTTCCAATACCTAAATTTTTATCATCACTGTAGTTSGCAGTAGGATCATATTGGAATGCCAAGCGATTGTATGATACCAATGATCTTCGTGTACTCACGCGAATTCTCAATCGGCCGTTTTCTCTTATTATATTTTGTCTTTCTTCGCTTAAATTCTGTGAATACATTTGTTGCTGGCTGCATGTCAATGTCGATGTTCGCACGTCGTCCTCTAGGCAATTTGGACTGTGGATAGAGTGGTGAAGTGCACGATTCACATAATTTTCGCAGTTCAACTTACCACCTTAAAGAGAAATGCCTGCTGTTCAAATTTAATAAAAATTTGCACAAAACACCTGATGGATTTGATTGTGAAATTAACTGAGCAGAGAACAATGAGTAGCTGTCAAATAATGTATCACTCACCGGTGCMATCTACTTAAAATATTGGTTTGTAGTATATGCTATGTATCAGAGATGGCACTGTATGAGAAAAAAGGAATTTCCCGCTGTTCTGTTGAAGTTTTTCCTGAACTTTCTTTTCTTGAACTTTCTTTTCTTTGCTTTCTTCTTGCGTTCTGGAGCTATAAGCTAAACCCGACTTATTTTTATATAGTAGATATATACCAACTCTTTTTTTACATGGTTTTTTTTTACACGGATTTGAAGTTACACGGTTGAAATTTTTTTTTTTTCGTAAAAGAGTCGACGGCGCAAGACCTTTCGGAATGTAGACCGACAGTTCTCAACAAACTCCATTACCGGGCGAAAGTCACCATCGGATAATTTTATGAATATCTCCAGTGATGTTACCGACTTTAGTCCAGTTCATCGCAAACAAATGCGCTTGTTATCAAGTAGCGACGAATAATAAAATGCCATATGAACATACAATTTCTATGAAATCTGAAATTTGATAGTTTTCAACATCTTTTGCATGGTTTTTCGAAGTAAGTATATTTCATTATTTCAGATGACATGGAACATATCCCCCACTTTACTATAGGAAACGCCTCTTTTTTTACACATTTTTTTTTTACACGGATTTCTGAGGAACGTATCTACCGTGTAAAAACAGAGTTGGGTGTACTTACAAAAAATATTTTGTGGGCATGGGATTTAATGCTTATACAAGTATAAGGATTGGACGTGGTTACGATCTGAATTCAACCCTTTTCACACCGTCGATGGGGGTGCCAAAAAAATTGCCCTGCTTTTTTGGCTTAAGTGGTTTGAGAATTTTGTTCATTGAACCTATTAGCGGCGAGGCCACATTTACCATGCAATAATGTGGTTTGTTCTATCAAATAAAAATTTTGTATCGCACTTTGGAGGTTATTTAGAGGATTCCGAATATTGGCATTTTGTGAGCATGACAATAGTTCTATTTTGAAAATTAGCAGTTCATTAGAAAGGAAGACGCATACCCCGTGATATAAATACTTCGTCGAAATTCTATTTTTTGTTAAAGTTATTGAAGGTTGAAATTTAGTGCACTAGAAAATTGTAATATTATTTTCTCATAAACTACTAGAGATAAATCGCTGAAATTTTGTGAAGTCAAAGAAAAATGTTCGTGCTACATTATAAATATTTTTTCTCGATTCATTTGCTTAATTAATAAAATTTTACCTACTTTTTGTTAAACAATTGAAATTTGTCATGTGTTCTTCACGCTAAAAAAACTTAAAAGTATGTGACACAACGCGGAAAACATTCACGATTTATAATCTGCAAAAAAAAACTTTTAATCATCCATACTGTTCCAAAGATATTGAATTTTTTGTCCACCAACCGCGCTTACAACGTATGACATATCCATTAATTTCAACCTTCAATAATGATTTTGCAAAATACCCTTATATATTGGGTTATTGACTAAGTAAATTCGTATAATGACAACATCTGATCTGTTTGAATTTTTACCAGCCAACTTTACACAAGCTTTCATGTGCTGTCTAAGATTAATTTCGAAGCTTCATATAATGGTTTAAAACAATGTTCAAAAAAACATGTCCACTTAAATTCGTAAAGTTTATAAATTTTGGCCAACATATACAGTTTTGAGTTAGATGGACACCCGAAAACAACTTTGTGTTTAAACTTAACTAGAAAGTCACAAATAACTATATACGGCATGTTGGCGCTAATAAAAGGTTTTGTCCATACCATAGTTTTACATATTTTCGGCTGTAATCTTCTGCTTATATGTACATACACACCATATGATATGTATATACGGCACAAGGTCAACTTTAAGTTCGAACATTTTTTTCGGCGGCTATGGAAAGTATTTGATTGTTACATATCATAATATTCTATTTTCAAAGCTGATATCAGGACATACATATGCGAGTATAATATAATTATTAGTCTAAGAGAAACACTCTTTAGATGAAACACACCGAAAGTTTGGCGAAAAGTTATACAAATATCCTTATCTATAATATATGATTGGATAAAAAAACTTACGTAAAGAATAGCATATGTTCAATCGCACATCTCCAAAGATATCTGCATGCAGCACCAGATGCGCATTTAAATCCGATTGTGTATTTTTTCTGTGAAAATAGCAAATACATTTTATTTTATATAAATACTTGTAGTTAACATTTGAAAAATAAAGAGAGGAATAATTATTTTTTTTCGCAATTGTCTTCATTCACATATACAAGATGTAGTGCATGTCGCCTCCAAGCTGGTACATCCTGGGTAACGCTAAATGAACTGCGGCCTACATGGGCTTGACAGCCCTTCAACTCCCGGTCGACTTTAGCTTAGGAAATGATTTTGGAGAAGGATTAGCTCTATAGGATTCTGGGCTAATGGCTGCGACATTTGACACCTGAGTATGATGTGGTGACATTCAACCGCTCCCGGGCTTCAGGGTGCGTTCTATACAAACTGTGAAGTGTACCGTAAGAGGCTCCAACAAAATTTCTCACGCGCACCGGGGGTGGACGCATTTGTAACCACCGAGGAAGTATTCAGCTCGGTGTGCTCGTCAGAAATCAGAGCGTCCTTCAGACGTTTGTTAAACCGGGCCCGTAGGAGTAGGTCAACTGACGATTGAAGGGACTTGGAAGTCTGAGTTAAGAAAGACAAAGAGGACTTCATGGAAATAGGAGAAATCCTTCTGCAACCGGCGGATACAGTGAAATATCTTGGACTTATCTTGGACTCTGGCGGGAAGAAGCCGTTGGAGGAGAGAGGCAATAAGCTTCTTTACGGATGGGACAAAGCTTGTTGCGAAAGTAGAAGGAGAGGCCTACTGTTTCCAGTTTCAGACTTCTTAACCATTGCAGTGTTTCCCAAGCCGAGGTGGCAGCCATTGAAGTACCAGTTGATCTGCTATTCCGGAGTGCAGCTACCTTAGAGAAGTGACTATTCACTCAAAATGAGCAGCGATGCTAACCATAATCTCTTTTACAGTGAGTTCCGGGTTGGTATAGGAGTGCCTAACCTTGCTATCAATAGCATCGAGTGTCTTCGTGATAAGACTGGTATGAGTGCCAGGCCATAGCGCAATCGCAGGAAATTGTAAAATTGATAAGCTAGTAAGGAAGGTCACCCTAGAACCGTTATCGGTGGGAGCGGGATAGCTGGGCTTAGCAGAAACTATGCCAACGTTGTGAATTCTTCATAATTGAATTTATAATTTCCAGCTACCCGTTTTAAGCTGGCAAAGCTAGTTAATGTCTTGGGGCGCGTACCTTTTTATAATCTCAGGTGATAGTTGTCTGACAATGTCCACAAACTTTTCGGTGGCTCTTTGAGCGCCGATTTTATCTTCGATAGAAAGCCGCTTCGTCGTGTTCGCATCTTCTGCTTATACATAGTTGCCTTTGTTACAAATAAGTCGATACAATTCTTACATGTATTTCTTCTTGTTGTTATCGGGTAAATTCCCCGCATTCACTGTTCGGAAAATGATCTAAATAAACAAAACACAATTCCGCGAGAAATTTCACAAAGTATTTTTATTACATCCGCAAGAAGGTTGAATACAAATTAAATTTAATTGTATTGTAAAATAAAAAAAGGATGTTCGTACAATATGCAAAAAAAACTGAAAACGCGGTATTAACAGAACACGGCTTTTCGATAGCGGACCGCAAAAAGAAGTGTCGAACTTGTTCCTCCGTCCCTTTTGTTCATTTTTGGCTGTGGTGGAAAATGCCGTAGTATTGTAGTTATATGTGATGTGGATTATAGGTGGTGTCGAGATGCGTGGGGTGAATTTAGCGTGTTAGTGACGTATATTTTAATGCGGGGAATGTAGAGTGTTATTGACGCGGGATCATTGCTGTGGTTAGGTATTCGGTGTTGAAATCGATTATACTTTGTGTGGGTCGTGAGGTCGACTACGCGAACCGTCAGAGCCTTGATAAAGTGTCTCTATGCGGCCAAACCTCGTCATGAATTTGGACACAATCTCCAATCTTTAGCACATTTTCTGTAGCTTTCCATTGGTACCTCTTGTGGAGGTCCTTGATATAGTCTTCTTTCCATCGGCGGCTGAAATTATGATGGAGAGTTTTAATTCTTTCCCATCTATTTAGTAACGATAGCGACTCCACGCCTGGATCAGGTCTCCGCTGAATGGGTGCTCCGTTTAGAAAATGAGCTGGAGTTAGGGCTGTGAAATCGGAGGGATCTTGCGAGAGAACCGTGAGGGGCCGTGCGTTGAGAAGGGCTGCGAGCTAGCTTCTTGATATGAGATTTGAAGCTCTTTACAGCTGATTCTCATAAACTACCCATATGACAAGCGCTTGGTGGTATAAATTGCCAATTGATACCTTGAGGGTGAGGGTGATACGATGTCGGGTGACAGTTGTTTAAAGAAATCCACAAACTGGTTTTCTGTTGCTCGTTGAGCTGTAATGAATGTTTTGCTATTATCGCTCATGATTTTTGATGGGATGCAACGTCGAGCGACGAAGCGAGCAAATGCCGTGAGAAAAGCCTCTGTCGGCAGATTAGATTAGTACATAGCTCAAGCTGCGTTTGCATTTTTTGCTTATGCATAGGGCAGATCTTGCACATGAAAATGCATTTCTTGATTTGGGGCTTCAGACGGGGAATGTAATACTCTTGGCGTACCACATGTTGCATGACTCGATGTTCGGCGAGTAGCATTAATATGTGGATGTAATTCAGGAATAATGTGGCAAATGGACACTTCTCAGGTATGACTATGGGGTGGCGTTCGTTGTATTTAGGCTTGAGTTAACAAGCCGACCATTGGCACGAAACATTCCGTCCGTGTTCAGAAATGGGTTTAGAGCTAAGAGTGAGCACGTTTTGTCAATCGGCTTCGATTCTCTTAGTAAAGACATGTCGCGGCGGACACCCCCTGTCTCTTATACACATCTAGATGTGTATAAGAGACAGGGGTGGTGGCGGCAAGGTGTGGGAGTTTGCTCCCTCTTGTATCTAGATCAGCAGGATTCTCAGCACTGGCTACGTTTCGCCAAGTGAATGATCCTACTTGGTCAAGTATTTGCGACGTTCGATTAGAAATATAGATTTTCCACGCGTGTGGTGGCCTTTCTAACCAGTCTGGAACTATTTCGGAATCGGACCATACATATGGCACAGAGTTCATGTCGTTGAAGACATAGCGTTTTTAGGGGCGCAACTTTTGGTTTTGCCACTAGTAGGTCTCTTGTAGTTGGGGTATCGCTTTGTCTGCGCACATGTTTATATAGTTGTTAGATAGATAATGTTATGTATATGTATATAGTGGCATAATATGCCTTTTCAGAGGCGTCGCAGAAGCCGTGTAGTTCCACTTTGTATTCGGAGGAATAGTTTACCCACCGTGGAATTTGTATCTGCAAAATGTCTGTCAGATTATTAGCGAACTGGGATCATTTTTCTAAGCGAAGAGGTTTCACTTGTTCGTCCCAGTCAGTTCCGTCTAGCCATAATTCTTGGATCAAGATTTTCACTTGTATCAAAATTGGTGAAAGCCATCCTGCGGGGTCGAAAAGTTTTGCCACCGAGGATAAAATTTGCCTCTTCGTTATGGTGGTAAATGCGGATATGAGCTCTGTCGTGTATGAAAACTGGTCCCATATAGCATTCCATTGGATGCCCCGTGTTTAGTATCCAACAAAGTGTCTTTTGATATATTTGTTACGATATTTGGGTGATTAGCTGTAATCTTTTTTGGGGAAATACTGTGGTATGCTTGTGAGAGGTTGTGGCTCCCAGACAGGTTATCTTCTACATACGTTTGTATTTTAAGACTTGCGTTACCAGCGGAAATTCTGACTTTGTGTCTTCTGCCAGTTCGTGGAGTGTTCGGATGGCTAGATATGGGGCACATTTTATGCCAAAGCTAATTGTTTTCAATTTAAAGTCGCTTAGTGGACTATTTGTAGATTTTCGGACAATTACTTGTCGATACATTTTTTCGACATCCCCATTGAATATGTATTTGCATATACGCAAATTTAATATGGGAAAATAGAATATCATTTAGGGAATTCCGCGAGCTAGTTTATAATGAGGCATTAAGGACAACTCTAACTTTTGTTGTTTTTTTGTCAGGCTTTACTACTGCAGTATAATGAGTAATAGTTGCCTTTTATAATTTTTTTACATAAGCTCACTTCCTCCATGTAATCTAAATGGAGGTATTCTTCTAAGATACCATCATATGCTTGTTTGAACTCATCTTTTCTAAGTAGTTTTTTTTTCATACTTAGAAACTGTTGTATAGCAGAGGTGCGAGAGCGACCTGAGGCGAGTGTGTCTAGAAATTGTTGTTTTAGTGGTGGTCGTAGACATACTGACTATTTTCTGATCCAGTAGTTGTGGCTTTGTAAAAGTCTTCACAATACTGATATTCTGGTATTGTAATTGATATGGGAGGGAGTTCTTCTAACTCCCAAAATTTTGCGGCTATGGACTCAGCCGTGTATCAAAACTGGTCCGTTATCGCATTTCATTGGATGCCCAGAATTTGTGTTATACTTTCCTTTTCGAATATAAGATATTTAGTGTCCAACAAGTTTTTGTTTGTACGTTTTTTAATATATTTGGGCTATTTGTCGTACTTTTTTTTATAGAAAACCTGCGGATTGGAGGGCCTTTATTACCTGTGATAACGATTCGTATGCTTGTGGAAAACTGTGCCAATAATACTACGTTAAAGCCAATGCCAATAATACAGAGAATGATGCCTGCTACAAACCAAACCTTATGTAATCCGGTGAGCTCTAACTTCGAAATTTTTAATGCCACGCAGGTTTTGGTTGTTAATCTTCTGGAGTTGGGTCATGCTTAGAATGGGATCGTGGCTGATGATATTGAGTAGAGGCGACACTGGCACGTCTGGCGATCTGTTTAACAGCTCGCGTCAATTTACATATTTTGTGCCGTTTATTTTGGCAGAAGAGAAAAAGGTGGTTTTGAAGTGCTCTCGTTGATAGTAATAATGCCGTTGCCGTCTTGTGTTAATAGTATTAGATGGCTCGGCTATGAGAACTTAATTGATTTTAAATCATCATGACCAAAAATAGTGGAATATATTGTATCCGCCTAAGCTAATGTAATTGTGGGTATCAAGTTCGATAGTTGATTTATTTATATTATATTTCTTGCTAGTAATGTTTCATGCAAATGCGGTGTGTCAACCAATTTATTGATTTTAGCTTTAATTATTTCATTAACCGTGTGATGTGTTAATTTGTCTCTTTGTTTGCGTATTTATAAATACCTGCCAATTCTTTGAATCAATTAAATTGGATTCGGACCACCTTACTTTTTCAAAATCACCTTACCTCGAGTACTGAGAAGTTTAGACTTCTTGGTTAGAAGTTAGTTCTTGGTTAGAAGTCTAAACTTCTACCATTCTGTAGTGCACTTTTGGTACGAACAATAAATTTTTAATATGTTCTGTATCCACGTTTAGCAGTTTTCGCATCTGCGACTGAGGGAATAATTTGTAAAATTACAGTTTCCTCCGCTATGTTAGCAAAGTCTGTTAAATTGGTTCAGTGTCTTAAATAAACAGAGTGGGAGTAGTCGATAATCCGACCATGCACTACCTGTAATACTATTAAGATTGAAAGTTCGATCATGTAAAAACTAAAGAAACGAAGAATAGAAATCGTTGTGCGCTTAAACTATAAAAATGTTATTTAAGATTGGAAAGTTTTTACATAGAAACCAACCACTAATTAAGGTTGTCTTTATGGATTCCCCTCTCTCTAATGAGAATAGACGTTCCCCCCTTGAATTGTTTCTCTGTGGAAAGGGGTGTTAACTTAATTCCTAAACTTCTATTATTTATTACAAAAACTTTTTCGCCTATCTCAAATACCCTGTTTTGTCTATTCGCGTTGAACCTTTCAATGTTGTCGTGCTAGACTTTTGCAATTTTATTTTTGAAGGCCTGCCTATGATCGTTGGACGCTGCATGTATTATGTTAATGGGCGGTGTGTGTATGACCGAATGTATACAAGTAGATCGATTGTACGCGATGATCGTCCTCGACTGTATTGTCAGACATTTTTTTGTAGAGGAAACGCTCTGGCTGTGTCTGCATCTGAGCTGTGAAAGTGTTGTACGAGTTTTGCCATTTGAGAAACTGTGTAGTGGTGATGCGTTTACACTGTCGAAGAAGTACACGTTTTTCAATAGTGCCCTGATAGTTTCTGAATTAAAAGAAGCTTCCTTAACGTAAATTGTCTTGGTCTGTGGGAATAAATTCAACAGCTAAATAATGGCCGATTTTAAATCCGTTATTGAACTAGACGCCAGTGGCTGTACTATGGCGAATTTTGAGAATTCGTCAATGCAAGTAAGAAGGATTTTCTTGTCAGATGAAAAGATATCAATGTGGGGTATTCCTTCAGCGTATGACGGAAATGGTGTCCCCCACGCTTTTTCTTTGGGTGCCTATTCTACTTTGCTTTACTGCATATCTTTGCAATTTATTACTTTTTCATTGGCCAATGGTCGGTGGAGACAATTTCTATTTGTTCTATTTAATCTTTACCGCGACCACGATATTTTTGCAATTGTTGAGAAATTTAGCACCCAATTATATTGTACACTGGCTAGTGTTGGTAGATCGCAGTGTATTGCGTTTACTACGTGAATGTTAATGATATTTTTACAACTTACCTAAATCTCAGACAATAGCTAATAATTCTCGCTTATTCGTGGCGTAGTGTCTCGCTTTTCTTTAGCGGGCATGAAACCATGGAAATGGGTCTGCTCTCATGGGGCAGGACTGCACCAATGCCATCTTTGGAGGCGTCAGTTGTTAGGTCAAAAGGCTGCTTGAAAACTGGGTACATAAGTATGGCATTCGTCAATCTTTCGAAAGCATTACGTTGTGTTTCGTCGAACTCAGTCTTTGCATTTTTGTGCATTTGTTTCCTTTGAGAATGTTGGTTAAGGGTCTCGCCATTGCTTCAAAAGCCTTAATAAACCCTCTATAGTAAATAGCTAATAGCAGAAAAGATCGGGGGCTGAACAGATTTTTCTGCTCAGCATACTCGTGTATCACCCTGACCATTTTAGGGTCAGTTTCGTCTCCGTTTTTTTGTCACTAAAAAGACCAAGAGTTCGACGATCTCTTTACCGAACTTAGTTTTCTATTGTATCGATATCTTTCACATGATCAGTTTCGTTTTTAGAAAATAATATTACGTCATCTACATAAACTTTACATATCTTAATTATGTGCTCCCTCAGGATGTTATCGATGCCTCTTTGAAAAATGTTTCCCGTATTTTTCAAGTCAAAAGGAAGACCGCAAAATTTATATTTCCCGCCGTTCACGTGTTTTAAATCTAGAGTCGTCAAAAATTTTGCCTTCCCTAGGTTTGCTAGGATCATTGGGATACTTGGCATCGGATATCGGTTGGCTATAGTTCGTTCATTTAGCTTCCTAAAGTCGATTACCAACCGTTTATGTCAATTTCCATTGCCGTCAAGGCCTTTTTTGTCAATAACCCAGACTGGGCTGTTATATGACGACTATGATGGCCTATTGATACCATCTTTAAGTATCTGTTCGATTTCGATTTTACAAAATCTGAAACTCCCATAGGATAAGGGTATAGTTTAAAGTACATGGACTTGCTGTCAATAGTGCGGATTGTAGCAAGGACTGAGGTATTGAATGGCAACGCCTCGTTGGAGGTCTAAAAAACTTTTATTTTTTGTCAGTTTCATGCTGTCCCAACTGTCGCTTGCTATATGGTAGCCGAGAACGTTCTCTAAAAATGCAGGAAGTAATGGTCGTATGATTCGTCCTGCGAAGTTTTATCCACGTATGAGAAATCTAGCCGATCTATGATTGCATCGAAATTAAATACTGTATTATGACCCACTAGCACTTAGGTGCACCTCCTACTTTCTTTTTGATAATTGTTATCGCTTGGTAATGCGTGCAGCTGCCGTTAAATGGTTTAAACAGTTTGTACGTATCTACGGATAATTGCCTCCTTGCCACATACATCGAGAGGAATAACGCACGTGAATTCGGGATTTACCGAAATTCTTTGATAAAGTTCCACTTGTGGAGCTTGAATGCACAAATTGCTAACTTTTGCGCTCATACATAAAGCCTGGAATCTTTGTTCCTGCTGCATCAATGCTTCGCTGACAGCAATCTAGCTCTTGCACTTGATTAGTATATGTATATGTCGTTTTGTGTATGGCTATCGCTAACTTCTACGTTCGCCTGATATTTGCTTTCCTCTGTATCCCACTCTACTCCTATTTAACTGTCTAATTCTACTTTAATATTTTCAATTGCTTCTAACCAGCTCATATGCGCTATTATCTTACACCGAAAATTTTTGTATTCTATTTTTATTAATAATAGCTTGATACTATATAAACATAGTACGCAGCAGTTTGGTTACAATTCAGGTATGCATTAAAAAAAAAATTGTATTGAACTTACATATTACGTGACATTTTTAATTTAAGAGTGCAAATTCTCATTCGTTAGGCGCCAATTAAGCTATCAGCAGCAACAGATCCCTTTATTATTAAACTTTTAACTTCAAAATATAAACTGAAATGAAAAATATCAATGAACTGTAATTTAATCCAAAATCTAGGCAGTGTCTGCTGCTATATCCTTCAGGCCGAATCAGCAGAATGTTGCACTGTTAACAAAGTGCATGGCATAATTCTTGCATCTCATAAAAAGAAAGTGTATTCTTATGGCATAAACAAAAAGTGCAGTTCTTATGTGTTAACTTGTATTTTTTTACAGTGAAGAAGCATTGAAAGCCAAAGTACGGAACTTTAATCCGCTAAGCCTAACCTACTCCCACCTCAAGGTTTCCCCACAGAACCAGCGGCTAAGTATTATTTTGTAAGAGGGACAATACATTTAAGTCTCCCCTATTGTGCGGACTAACGGATGCATAATCTGTTTGAAAAAGTCTCAGTTTTGTCATTATATATACTGACGCTTCGCTGACAGCTTTCCATTGGTCTCATTCCATGAGTGTCAATAAATTATCGCCCGTAAATTTACCACCGAGTGTGGTTTTTAGTTTTTCCCTTGTATTCGAAGATCGAGAACAGTAAAATAGCACATGGTCAGTATATTCTATACACTCTGTGTATTGTCATTGTGGAATCTGAAAAGGTAGCTTCTAAAGCACCCACTAAGTATTTGGGTCAGTTGGAAACATAGGTAAACATGTCATCTATTTATCCATGAGTGGGTCAAACGCCCTTTGGATGGAGAATTCCAACCAAGAATTATATGTTATTGATAAATTTTTTTTATTTTTTCCGGAAACCCGTCCATTAGTGCTTTTATGGTAGTGTTCGATACTCTCATAGCTACGGAAGACCACTTTCTTTTAAAATTTTGAAGGTTTTTGGTCACTTTTTCACTTTTTTTGGCCTTCATCTCCCTTTTTACTAAAGCCCAGTATCTCTCAATCGGCCTTAGTTTTGGATAGTTAGGTGGATTTGCTTCTCTTGGTACATAAACCACATTCCTTCACATATATTTCGCTGTTGATTGTACCCGATGTAACGAATGAGCTGCTCCTTTGTCGCAACTGAAAATTGCTTGCCACAAAAAAATTTCCTTCTAAATTTTTTCACCTTTTTGGCTTTGAATTTTTCAGCAACATTTCCTCGAAAATTCAGATAGCTAAGAAACTGGCACAACGCCAGGAGAAGGTGAACCCGATTCCTCAATCGATGATGCAATTACCCGTCTGAAGAACAACAAAGTGACAGGGTCCAATGGGTTGCCGGCCCAGCTATTCAAACACGGCGGCGAAGAACTAACAAGGCATACATCAGCTTCTTTGTAAAATATGGTCGGACGAAAGCATGCCCAACGATTGGAATTTAAGTGTGCTATGCCCAATTCTTAAAAAAGGAGACCCCACAATCTGCGACAGCTGCTTTCGACAGCACGAAAAGGAGCTTCCTTTATGTCGCGATGTCTGAATTTGGTATCCCCGCAAAACTAATACGGCTGTGTAAACTGACGTTGAGCGACACTTAAAGCTCCATCAGAATCGGGAAGGACCTCTCCGAGCCGTACGACACCAAACTATGTTTCAGACAAGGCGACTCCATTTCGTGTCCCATGCAGTTGACCAGACATTAAAATCAGCCGCTATTATAATCGGGCTTTTCCCTCAATGTTAACTAGTATATATACATATAGAAACATGCGTATTCGCAATACATATTTCCGCCATGAGAGAAGCGTAATCAAAAAAAGCGCAAGTATTTTTAGATTAATGGAATGTTAACATATGTATGTTTATATTTTCTTTTTTTTTACATATATTTTTTACTGTAGATTGTAGCTTCAGTCATTATTGTGCACCGTCCTGTCCCGCGTTACTTAAAAATATGGTAGAAACACTATTAGGAATACCAAAACGAAGCACATGAACCCTTTTATCCAAGGTTAGCCAATCAATTATAACGTAGCAAAAAAGGGAAGATGAACGCACCGATTAATCGGAAATGTACAAACATGGGTGGAAAGAAAACATGGCGGGATAGACTTTTACATGACGCAGTTTCTAATAAGGCACAGATGGTTTAGAGAGTACTTGAATAGGTACGGTAATGACAATAGAGTTATTTGCTCTTTCTGTGTTAACAGTAGCGACAATGCAGAGTATATATTTTTCTAGCGGTGCATGATTCCATTTTTTCCGTTCACTGTCAGCAGCCTCATTCCCTAATGGCGGTCAGCTGTTTTTTTACTATGCTTTTATCCTTTGTTGGTTGTGTACGCTTCGGGATGTGGTGTCCAGGTGTTTTGTTTTGCCTTGTTACTTCCACTCCCGTTTGTTTTTGTTGTGTTTATATATTGGTTTGGTTTCGCGCCCACGGATATGATTATCATTTTGGGTATTTTTATAAAAACGTGCAAAACTGATAAACATTCTAATATAATTTTTTCATTTCAAAACTATATTTGTGGTTAATTTTTTAAATATTTCTTTTTTTAAACAATAAAATATAACAAATATGTTTGTATATATTTGTATATATACTATTTATGTATATGAAATACTATCATAAAACTTTAAACAACTTAATACAGTCAGAGTCATTAATATTCGGTTTTCTCTAACTCGTCAATTCAAACTACCAAAAAATTAAAAAAAAAATTATTTAGTTATGTTTTGGATAATTCAACCGTAAATAGTACACATAAACAAAAAATAATACAGAATTCTAAAAAAAATCAACAAACTTCAGGTATACATCAAACGAGCCTTCGTTAATATTTGGTTCGAAAAACATTAATATTTGGTAGGATATCCTTTTATTTAAGCACTTCRTTCGAACGATTTGGCATATTTTAAATTTTTTTGGCAGTGTATGCCGGTGATATTTTATCTCATTCTTGCTGCAACTTAATTTTCAGGTCGATTACTGAAGAAATCTTATATTTGCGAACTTGACAATCTAATTCACCATACAGGTTTTCGATAGGGTTAATGTTCGATGATTGGAGAGGTGGGTCGAGCACTTTGGGGCAATTATAAAGACGCTACACCTTTACTAACACGACTTATGTTTCGGGTCCTGTTAAAATTTGCACGACTCTAAAATACCAAGTTTTTCTGCTCTACATTTTAAATTGGTTTTTAAGATATTAAGATATGACTCTTTGTTCATTATACCATCAATAAAAACTAGTTTCCTGACCTCTTTTGCGCCCATACACTCCCACAGCATAACGTGACCTTTGCCATGCTTCACAGTGGGCCTAAAATTTTTGAGTTGCAGCTACTCATTAGGGTTTCGCCATTTTACCAGAGAACGTAAAGTATAGAGAAGGTGCAGGTTCGACTGCGAACATTTGTTAGATTTTGGGTAAGGAATTCGCCGCATTTGTTAACATTATAGGTCGGAATTCGCCTCACAATTTTAACATTTTTTACAATTCTCTCACATATTATAACAGAGAATATGAAGAGATATAAATATATGTATGTATTTACGGCATGGCATATATGCCCAAGCAGAGAATATGAAGAAACTCCCAACGAAGAATTTCGTTTTGCTTGTTTATATTTTGTTTCATTTTTGACAGCGAAAAATGTGTACAAAACACATTATGTTCTCTGTCTCACATACGCAAGAATGCAAATATGTATGCAATGTATGCAAATATGTATGCTTTGACGTTTTGCCGTCGGCATTTCCATATTGGCATGTAAAAATAATTATGATACGAGTACAATTTTGTATGAATGCATACATAGTAATATTTATAGCCAATTTGGACTTGCATATTTAATAATTTTATTTGATTTTTATATAATATACTATACTAATAAATATTTTTGTATTGTGTTTCTTACTAATAGAAATTAAATTTACCACAACAATGTACATATACCTACGTATGTATGTATGTACATCTTCGATCATATTAATCTTATGTCTCTGAATATGCTCATATCATAATCTTATTATCTGCTCATATAAATTTATGTATGTATACGCATGTGCGCATTCAGAAATTCTAATAATGATTTTATCACTTATCAATGTATTACATGTGCGCGCATTGATCTACATGTTCATATACCCCTTTCAGACCTGACACTAAACTACTGAATTTTTTCCTCCATTTTTAGACCATACAGTCTTTATGTGATATAAAAACATATTCGATATCTAAATTATTGTGTTTCATTTGCATGCATCTCGGTCTGATTTCGTTTGAAATAAGCAAACCCACACATGCTAACTATTTAAACTTTTTATTTATTTTTTCGTGTGATAAATAGTGAATCAATTCTTTTTCTTATTTAAGCATAAATATACATCGCACTTCTTGCATCGCGTGCGCGTACGTGACTTACACTCCTTTCGACGGTACATACGGGCTAATTTTAGGTCAGATTCTTCTGGCCAGTGACTGATAACATCTAGCCGCTTTTCAGGGCATGGTTTAATCAACATTGCCTGATTCTGATCCAGAGCACCACTCCACGTTCGTTTTAGTTTGATCTGCTACCAAAGCTTCTGCTAGCGCAAGCCGAAAACTTAGCAAGTCGTGTATTTCCTTTGGTGGCATTCTAATTTCCCGACAAAAATTACGATACTCCATACAAGCATCCAATGCTTGGATGGAGTTTGACACGCTAAGCTAAATGAATAATTACCTTTAATGTCCACTTTCGGATTTTAAAAAATGTTCGGTGCGCTTCCATTTGTTGGTCGCAAATGTCCACACCAACCATTAACTTATTGTAGTGCTGGACTATATTTGGACGAGCAACTTGGATGATTTTCTTTTCTTTTTGGCACCAACGACGAACGTCATCCACTGGACTGCAGCCAAATGCGGTTGAGGCCAGTAAAACTGACTTTGAGTCATTCCATTGTACAACGACAACTTTGTCATTTGGATCACAAAATTCCTCCATATCTCCTCTTTTCATTTTTTGTCGTTGGTCAAACTGACATATTTTATGCGGTTTCGCATAATTGTTCCTGTTCCGTAAATTCCATTTTTCAGAAGCTTTTCTAACAGCGGCAAAGTAGTAAAGTATCTGTCAAAAAATACTTTTGACCCTTCTGGTAAGGTTTGTGTCAGACACAAATGCGGGACCGATTCCAATATTTTCCTCTGGTAGAGGTGTTGTCTTGCCCTGATAAATCTCGAAATCGAGAACAAGTCCATCTGATGTGGTCAATACTTCGTTTTTCAATCCAACGCCTCTTGGTTTGTTAGGCCAACTTTGACGAACTGGACAACGACCAGTAAAAGGTATCA
>NW_017537248.1:69113-81119 GCF_001853355.1 Bactrocera latifrons | reverse complement strand
TAATTGGTTGCACTCTCCAAAAAATATTGAGTCTTCTTTGGGTTTCAGGAACGTCGCTTGGAAAAACGACGTTGAATGCTTCTCTTAACTTAAAAAATCTGTCGCGAGTCATTGTTTCCGCTACCAGTGGAATTTTAAATTTGTTCTGCCAATACATTCGAATTCTAGGAAAGTGAATGCAAACCATTGCAATGTGCATTCAAACAAATTTTTGATTTCCTTAGTGGTTGTTTTTAACATGCCACCTGCATTCGCAAATTCGTATCTATTAGTGCAATTAACCGCATTTTCCAAAAATACGTTATCAAAATATTTAGCGAAATATTCTGGAAGTGTCGGCGTATCTACTGCATAGTCCTGCCAAATCAAATCGTATCCAAAGTGAAATTCAAAGTATTTGAAGAAAACTTACTACAATTTCTTAACTTACAACTTCCTCTGCAACAGGCATATCGATTATCGACGACTTGAACTCTGTAACAGTGTCTATCAGAAGGTGCATCTAAAAATCACACCATCATACAAACTGGTTCAATATTTTCTTCGCGACCTAACTCAGGAAGCACTGCACCTACGTTTCTTTCAATATCTGCTTCTTCCTCGCCTTCACTGTCGGTGCTGTTCGATGGTTCATAATTTTTGTCTCGTTCTTCATCATCGCTGCTAAAATCGGGGGCATCTGAGGCCTCTATCACTGCCAAAATATCATCATCTGTAAGCATTTCTTTGAAATGAAATGCACGAAAAAGCACTTGTGTTTAGTTACTTCAGACCTGGTACGCACAATTGATGCACTTGTTGAAAAGTACGGCTAAAATATACTTACTTTGCATTGAATCACTCCTATTCATTTTAAATATTAGAACTTACTATTTTTTTAGTTATAATAAGCACTCTTCACTATTTTTTCACTAATAATATTAAATACAACAGTTATAATAAGCACTCTTCACTATTTTTTCACTAATAATATTTTAATAATATTAAATACAACTTACTGCCGCAGCTCTCTTTGAAAAAATCTAAATACGACTTAAGAATTTCATCACCACGTGGATAACGGTAAACCGAATAGCGAAACAGTGCAAAAAGAAAAGATACACAATAATGAGCACAATCGATGCATTTCGGCCTTTTTAACATACGTGCATAAATAGTAGAGATCTTGACATTGAAACTTGACCGCACAATTGATGCATCACGGTCTGAAAGGGATACATACATTCATTTATACTTATATGTACATTTGTCGAACAAATAATGCACAAGCCTACAAACATACATATGCGTACACATGTGAATATGTCRCCAACAAAAAATTTAAGCGTTGTTCTACAAAAAACAACAATTGTCTAAATAGCCGAAGCATCASAAGGCAATATGGTAGCCAAATTGGCGAAGCCCAAATGTAGTAAATTTTACAACAAAAACGATTTCATTCATAAACGCAGGCGCATATTCCACAAGCGACCTCGCTTCATTCATAAAAACAGACGCCGTAATATCTCCCCAATTCTTTGCCAACAAGTGTCTTTTTGCGACGATGGCAAAAGCTAAAAATCATAAATTGAACATCTTTTTGGTGTTTGTTCTAAGTGAGAAAAGTGGCAACATAGCTGTTGTCGATTTACAATACTTGTCAATTCTAAAATACTTTTCTGTGGCAGGCAAAAATCAACGTCGATATGTATGCAAGCTCATACATATGTATACATATTTACGCTAGTTTGTAGGCGAAGCTGTTACTGCGGCAAGGGAAGCGGTAACAATCGGCGATCGTTTGTTAGTTTCTTTCGGCACAGCTCGGAATTTCTACCAACAACACAACGTTGTGATGACTCTTTGACAATACGAGAGCTTGTTATTATGAAGTTACATATGTATGTGGCTCGAATTTGCTTTCGTAGACATACAGACAAATGTGCCAAAGAAATAATATACATATGTATGCCATAAAAGTTCTATTGCTACAAACATGGAAATAATAACGAAATAATGCGAATATGCATATTTTTTGAAGGTCATCAATTTTCTTTGAAGAAATAAAGTTCATTTGGTGCACCTTCACTTTGTAATAGTCGATATAATTTATTTGAAATATTAATTTATTTAAAAATTAAAAAATATAGTTAAAGAGAAATCCGTTCACCCTAATCTAAGTATTCATTTTTACGAAACCAATTTGATATCTTTTGCAAAAGAATATTCATTTTTTCTTTAAAAAGATATTTTTGTTCATTTTCATCTAAATAATTAATAGTATAATGATAATTAACAAAATGTCTTTTAAGGATATGTTCCCTATTATCTTTAAAAGACTTGGAATCTAAAAGGAATTGCATGGCAGAAAAGGTATTTGGAATCATAAAATATTTCTCGAAGGGCATATTTGGTGTTGTGCTACAGTCTTGCGTGATGTTAATTCGTTGCTGGCTCGACAAGACTGAAGGATAGAGCGTAATGTGCTGAACACAATGCTTGCGACAGACTGCAAACGACATCTGTCAAATATTAAAATACACACGTTCTTGGGGACGAACTTATTTTGACAGCTGCACGACTAC
The DNA here is from genome assembly GCF_001853355.1 of Bactrocera latifrons. Lineage (NCBI taxonomy): Eukaryota > Metazoa > Arthropoda > Insecta > Diptera > Tephritidae > Bactrocera > Bactrocera latifrons. Next base: position 78,555 of record NW_017537248.1, on the reverse strand, counting down.
ACGACTGCAGGCCGACAGTTGTCGTTATCGCTAACTTCAATTTAATCCTATATTTGCCAACGACAGCAGGATAACAGTAAAGTTGACAGTAGAATGGAAGATGGAGAGATGAGGTAGAGTAATGATGCCACTAATATGGAAAATGAAAAATTATTCTCAGCTCTAACAAACTCGACGTTATTTTACAAATAAAGCATAAAATAGCTCTGTTACATCATTTGTAATAACAATTGATAATTTCAAACGAATAAATTTACCTATTTACTTATTTTTTGATGATGAAAAATTTCATTGAAGTGCAAGGTATTAGKATGGCCACAACGAAATTGTGTACATGCAAAATGAACAACTGCGTTGTTTTGTGTGAATGCCGGCCATTGTTATGTTGCTGCCCTCTCACAAACGTTCCTGTAGTAGGATTCACAACGCTCACTGTCGTGCTGCTGCACATTGTGTTCAACACATAAGCGTATGTGTGAAGTTAGTTTGTACAATTGTGCTAAGAAATGCCGACCACTGGCTTAGAATTATATTCCTTGGCAAATTTTACATGTGCCTGTCTGTTCTTTGGTGGCACCAAAGGCTTACGTAGTGTGGCAATTTTTGGTCAAGCGTGGGTTTGACTTGTGATGAAAAATTATTTACCAACAGGATTACCAACAAAGTAGAATTTTATCCTTTGCGTTCCATTGGAACGTCTSAAAACAAACTATTTGAGAGTGAGTGCAGAGTTAATGAATATTTGAATACCTTAAACAAATTTTCTCATAAAATCACTTTTAGCTAATTTTTTACACATATGTATATACTCCAAACATGGGGAAAAAACGAAAAATAATGACGCGCTTAATACTCATATTTAAAAATATAGAGGCATTAAGTTTAAGAAAACTAAAACCGAATGTTAATGACTCTGACTGTTTTTCACAACAATCACATTTCATCATTCAAATTTTCATACGCATCCATCAGAACATAAGTACATTCTATGTATGTAAGTATAATTCAAATCAAGATATTATCATATATGTTAGTATCTGTATGAACATATGTGTATATCACATTGCTGAAAAAATAATAGGGGTATTTTCTTGCTGTTGCAAAACCATTGGACGGTGCACGATTTGCAGAATTTCCCATTTGATGCAACGGCACAACAACAAACACAAGCAGACAATTATTTCCAATGGCTATAAATATGTCAGACCAAAACCATTGTTCATTTTCGTGTAATGACACGTAAAAATATAATTGCAACCCTGTTTTAGCTGTCATTTTACATATTACACCGTTAAATTGTTGAGGAAGGTAAGTTTTAAATAGAAGATACATAATTGATACTTAAATTATAAATTTTGTTGGTGTAATTTCAATTTGGCCATTCCAGTCATTCTAATTGCAAAACGTCAAAACCTACTAGATCCAGTCGACTGTTAAATTTTGGTAGGTGAGCGGTTCCAGTGCCAGGAGAGTGGGGGATCTCTTTATCTTTGGTTAGAGTAGTGAGTAAACTTCTAGCTTGACATTCCTTCAAACTAAAGTTCGAAACACAAAATTATAAAGATATTTTCTTATTACAATGTTTTTTATTAATTTTAATAATAATAAAATCATTTTCTTTAGATTTACATTATATTAAGTTTTCGTTACACATTTTTTTTTTGATAGTTTCAAAATTATTATATATGCATATACAAAAAATAATGTAATATATGCAAATACGAGTATGTACATATTAGGTTGTCATAAAAAGTCTTGCGGTATTTTCGCTAGTTGGCGCTGATAGCGCGTAGTTTTATTCGTCGCATCGGGTCATGCTATACCTTTTTGGAAAGCTCATTTCACGCGCTAACACGTGTGTTGTCGTTTCTTTTAAGTCGTTCGTGAGTTATAGCGTCGCAAACATGGAGCAAAATAAAAAGAAAATACGGCATATTTTCCAGTACTAGGCCTATCGTCGAAAATTGCGATAAAATCGCTGAATTGGTCGAAAGAGACCGGCATAGTAGCAGCCATAGCATCGGTCAAGAGCTGGACATGAGTCATCTAATAAACATTTTATGAACAATTGAAAATTCAATAAAAATACCGCAAGAAATACCGCAAGACTTTTTTGACAACCTATTATGTATGTCGAAAAAATAATTATAATATTATGATTCCTCAGCTTTTCGCTTCCTATATTTTTTTGTTTATATCTAGGGTGCCTCATTTTGATGGACTTCGGAATTTGTTGTTCGAAATTTGCAAATTCACAAGTGATGAAAGGATCTAAAAAAATGTAATTTATACCCAATTTAAAATAAAATGCATCTTTTAACATGTATATATTAAATTTATCATATAATATGTTGGACAATAGGAATTTTGATATCGGTTGCTTGCTTCCCCTACTGTCCCAGTTACATAAAATCAGGAATTCATCAGTATACAGACGCCGCTACACATCACATACCCTTTCGGGAATGCCTTTCATTCTTGAAATAAACTGTGTCTGTAATTTGAAAATATTATGCGAAATAAATATTGTTTGTTGAAGATATTGTACACATAACTGACCATTGCTATAGCAAATTCTTCGGCCTTTAGTCTTTCGCCCATTTTCAAAGCTGCAGCTAGTGTTGTTAATGTAGGGGGAAAGCAATTTCTGTTTTAATGTCGTCGATTTCTTGGCCAATCAGTCGGCATACTAGTTGATGAACTTTACGAATTAGCACCTTACATTCGCGGAGGGTCTTTTGTTGGGTAATTTCTTCGCTTTTTTGAATTATCTGAAAAGAGAACAAGTTAGAGAATACTTAAATAATGCTAAAACAACAACATTTAAACAATACGTCCTCTTTGTATTGGTGAATACTTATAGAACAATAAAAACCTTTACGGACATAAACTTACATTTTCTTTCAAAGAGCTGTCCATCTTCTTTTCCATATTACCAACTCTTGAAGACAATTCTTCTAGTTGCGGGGAAATAGTTTTTAACATGTTAAAAACATCTGAAAAATGTATAAATATAATAAAATAAAAAAATTTAAGAAATGCATTTCAGCAATATATTGGTTTACCGTTTCCGCGCACAGACAAATTGTTTACTTGTTGCTTTGAGAAGCAACCTCATAAAGTTCTTTTAAAAAATCGTTAATATTCCAAGGTTTTTGTGTTCCAGAAAAGCATGCAATTGTAAGAGGTAATCCATTTGGAAAATCAACTATGGATGCTAGAATAGGCCATAATATTCTATTCGAACTTTTTAATAATTTGAGGTCATCTATTCCCAAATCAAGCACAATATTATTTTAATTTTCAAGTTCAGGAAGTGACATTTTTTCAAAATGATTTTGAATTCTTCTATATAAAAAAATCCACTTGGTATCGTTTGAATAATTATTGTTTTTCGGCTGGTACCTAGGAGACTTTTAGCCGTTAGAGGTAAATCTGTGCAACCTATTTTACGCAATGTTTGTAGAAGATCGGTTACTGTATTGTGGGATACCCTATTTCTTATAGCCCAAGCTTTTAAATCTGAACTAAATGTATTATTTTCTATTAGTTATAAAATTTTACTATCACTGTTATTCCTATCACTAATAGTGCATATCGGCTCATATATGCACTAAATGTATCTTTCGTCATATTAATTATTATTTGCTCTACTTACAATTTTTCTAAATATTCTTATAGTCACAAATAGTCACAAATATTGAACGAAATACAATTCGAATAGATATTTTAAATAATTCTGCCTAAATATGCACAAGCACAAACATGCACACTTCTTTTCACGACGCGTTTGTAACCGAAATCTTTTTTTYTTCGAATTAAATTTGTCACAACGAACAAGCAAACGTCGAATTGACGGTATCATGCCTTACGCTTTTACATCCATCGTTTTCAATACGCGGTAACAGTTAAAAAAATTTGTTTGTCTCCTTTTGTTTTATTTTTGCTTAACATCTGTTGAGTGAAGAGCTTATAATATAAAACAAACAAAAGAGAAAGTCAATCTAATACTTCTTACTAATTTCAAAAATTTTTGGGGGAGCGTTAGTGACAAATAAAAATTGTGTAAAACTATTGGAGTTTCGGTCACGCAAGTTTTGCTGGGTTCATGAAAACAATTACATCTGCCCGAGCATGCCTTTGCCGACAAGCGTCTTTTATCGACCATGGGAAAAGCTAAAAATCATAAATGGTAAGGGTCAACCCCGCATGTCCACAAAGTACAGAAAAAAGTGGCAACATATGTAGCTTTTGTCGATTTAAACTATTATGCAATTTAAAAATATTTTACCACGGCTCGTAAAAATCTGCGTCGATATGTATGTATTAATATAAATACATATTTACGCTGGTTTGTAGGCGAGCTGTTTAAACGGCAAAGGAAGCGGGGACAAACGGCGATCGTTCGTTTGTGTTTTTCAGCACAGCTCGTATGTCTGTATGTAATATATATGTATGCATGTATGTATGTAAATATATAGCTCACTAAACATCTTCTTCTTCTTAATTGGCGTAGTCACCGCTTACGCGATTATAGCCGAGTTAATAACCGCGCGCCAGTCGTTTCTTCGTTTCGTAACGTGGCGCCAATTAGATATTCCAAGTTCCACTTTCCATGACCTAGCCAGCGTAGCCGCTGTCTTTTAATTTGCTAAACTATGTCAGTGTCGTCGTATATCTCGTACAGTTCATCGTTCCAGCGAATGCGATATTCGCCATGGCCAAGGCGCAAAGGACCATAAATCTTTCGCAGAACTTTTCTCTCGAAAACTCGCAACGTCCATTCATCCGTTGTTGACATCGTCCAAGTCTCTGCACCATATAGCAGGACGGGAGTTATGAGTGACTTATAAAGTTTGGTTTGGGAGCTTATTAAACCGATATTAATTAACTTTTAGGTAACAAGCTGAACATGTCTTTATTATATGTACATATAGTGCAAAAGATTTTATTTTAAGRTATATTTTAATATATCATGAAATAGTTCAATTTGTACCTACATACATACATGCTTGTGTGCGTTCATATAAAATATATAGAAAATACACATATAGAAGTATAAATTATATGCAGAGTCATTTGGGCATTGCAAATACTACAGTTTGTCAAGAATGAGTTTAGACATTGGCTAAATGAGTTAAGTTTCCCACCCTCACGCGCGAATACACCATACAAAATACCAATCACAAAATACCAGGCACATGCACCACACTTCAAGACAGCAGTTTCTTCACACATTATACAAAATATTGGAAGCGGCAGAAAACAACACACATACACAACCACATGTAGCCACTACCGTTGGTAGGTCTTGGTTCCTACGGGATCAGGCATCTCAGCTGAGCTCTAAGCTACCGGGGGGGTCGGCAGGTTGCGGATAGCCGGACGGCCTGTAGTGGCGGGTTAGTTGCGAAATAAGTTACAACGAATAAGCAACCCCCGACGATGAGGATGCGGTATAAAAGCCAGTCAAGCCGATGAAACTCCTGCGACAGAGGCGAATAGTTACCGTTTCTCTAATATAGGTGACCGATCAAAATCCAGGCGCGACGGACTCAAAGTGAGCGGCTTCCTGGTCAGCGTCTGTTCACCATGTTAGGTGCGGCTGTTAATAAGACCGGTCCATACCGGGTCGCACTGGGAGTCCCTTGAAACATCACCAGCTGTTTTCACTGGTACGGTGGAGAGGGTGATGTGAGTCAGCTCTGCCGAAGTGTCAGCCACGATGTGAATCAGTAACCAGCCCCTTCGGGCCCTAGTCAGGAAGTGTACATTGAGCGCAGAACTAGTAGACTGCGTTGCTCCGGGAGAGCGCCGGTTCGTCCGAGTTTTCCGGAACCGGCAAAGCGTAGGACAAGCCTCAGGGAACTGGGGTAGGGGCATAGCCCCCGAGGGTACACCCGTTCCTGTCTATTTCGGCCCGCCCCCCTGCACACGATGCGCTGGTTAAACTGATAAATGGAGACAATAAATGAAAAAGCACACAACAACAACAATAGCAGCAATAAATCTAGTGGTGTCACCAGTCGTTTTACGATTTCAGGAGTAGACCCCTTTAAAAAGTTTCGCGTCTGGCTAGATCGCCTGTGAAGGTGCTCCCCGCACAAGTACCAGTGAGGTCGAAATCGTCACCTCCAACGCTGCAGGAGAACACACCGAAATTGAAAGAAGCACATGCACAACGTGATCATATGTATAAACTAGGAGACATGGTACAAAAGCTAACGCATATGATGAGCGCGCCACAGCGCTCTATCAACAACACCATGAGGGAACTTCTTAGCGAAATATCGAAGCTCTACACCCGTGCACAAGAAGACCATATCAGGCAATGAGAAGCTAACATAGGTAGAAGCGTAGCTATCGAACAGATGACGGCTGAGGTCACTCCGAAAAGACCACGTGATGACAAGCAGATAAAACGACGAACCCCCCCAAAAAGGGCTAAAACAAGTCTTGACGGACTAATTGTGAAAAAAGGAGAAAGCAGAAATCTCGGGGGTGGAGAAAAAGACGCCACAAGGGAAGATACTTGGATCACGATACCAAGTAAAGCCCAAAAAAATAAAAACAAAAAGAGGGAAAATATCGTATCACGTTTGCGACCAGAAGCAATTGTTATTGCAAAAACCGGAGACATGTCTTACGCAGACATACTTCGGGCGGTTAAGCAGAATGAAAAACTGCAAGTGCTTGGCCAAAATGTCTCAAGAATAAAAAAAAACAGCTAAAGGAGAGATACTGCTAGAGCTAAAGAAAGCGCAGACAGGAAGTACCAAAGAATATAGAGAGGATATAGTGAAGATACTAGGAGATCAGGCACAAATAAGATCTCTAACGCAAGAAACTACAGTTGAAGCGCCTGACCTAGACGATATAACGACGAAAGGGGATATAGCACAAGCAGTTCGTACAGAATTTGAAGAGCTTCGGCTATTTAGTGAAGAATGTATTAAAAGCATTAGACCACCATATGCAGGCACTTAAAAAGCAACCATAAGCCTTCATGCGCAGGAAGCAAAGCACCTACTAGCAGCGCAAAAGATCAAAATCGGTTGGACAATCTGCAGAATCCGGGAAAAAGAGCAGATGAAGAAATGCTTTAGATGTCTAGAGTATGGACATGTGGCAAAAGCATGCAGCAATCCAGAAGACAGGGGCAAGTGCTATATCAAATGCGGAGAGGAGGGTCATTTCGTTAAAGACTGTGTTAACAATCCTTCCTGCAAGGCATGTAAACACAGTGGGAGAACAAACATAGACCATCAGATAGGAAGCCGGAAATGCCCCATATATACAGCAGCACTCAAAAAACCAAGAAGGTGAAAATACTACAAATTAACCTGAACCACTGCGAAGCGGCCCAGGATCTCTTGACGCAAAACATATACGAGAATAATATAAACGTTGCATTAATCTGTGAACAGTATAAGAATAAAGACAAGTGGATTTCCGACTCCGGAGATAAGATGATGCAAGACAAACCATTAACTGACAAGGCGTACTATATAAGAGCCAAAATATGGGGGATTTATTTCTACAGCTGCTATGTACCGCCAAGTATACCACATGCTGAATATGAAAAAATACTTGACGACTTGGTAAAGGATACGATGACAACTACACCCAATATAATTGCAGGTGACTCTAATGCCTGGGCGCTAGAATGGGGCAGCAAATATACAAATTTGAGTGGTAGCGCATTACTTAAATCATTTGCTGTTCTAGAGGTAGTACTGCTTAATACAGGAAGACAAAACACCTTCGAGAAGAATGGACGTGGCTCAATTATCGATATATCTTCTGCCAGCAGGGTGCTATATCGATACATAGACTGGCGGATATGCGACTTATATAGCCAAAGTGACCATTTGGCTATAATGTTAAATATAGATAAGAGTATGCAGCAGCGAAATGTGTGCCACCAAAAGGTGCAGTCCAAGGGGTGGAGGATTGAAACTCTAGATGAGGAGCTTTTTAAGTTAATGCTGGGTGGAAATATAAACAGAAGTGATGACATAGAACAACAGGCTAAATTGTTGGTACAACACATTAGCAAAGCCTGTGATGCCGCTATGAACCAAAAGAGGACAGCCGCAAAGAGAAAGCCTGCTTACTGGTGGAATCGAGAAATCGAATCTCTGAAAAGTGATAGTCACAAAGCCAGGCGCCGTTTCCAACGGAGTATAGGCAGCTTAGATTGTGACAGCCTGCGAGGAGCATTCAAAAAGAAACGCAACGACCTAAAAAAGGCAATTAAAAAGAGCAAAATGACATGCTTCAAAGAATTATGCAAAAAGGTGGACGAAAATCCGTGGGGAGCAGCTTATAGGATCATAATGTCAAGGATTAAAGGTGGCAAATGTCAAGCGCCTACATGCCCTTCATTACTCAAATATGTTGTAGAAACCCTGTTCCGTCAACAAAACCAAACAGAAGGAAATTTTTAATGCGAGGAAGTTGTTGATGCTCCAGAGATCACCGAGCAGGAAGTTATTTAAGCTGCTGAGCGCTTTGAAAATAGCAAAGCACCAGGATTAGATGGTATCCCGAACAGGGCTCTTAAAATTGCGATCAGATATCATCTGCAGCAATTTTCAGATTTGTACACACGTTACCTTCGCAAAGGAGTGTTTCCAAAAATTTGGAAAGTACAACGGCTGGTACTCCTACAAAAGCCAAACAAGCCGGCAGGAGAACCAAGCTCCTATCGACCGCTCTGTATGATCGATACGATGGGCAAAATTTTTGGAACGGATAATCTGTGCCCGTTTAGAAAAACATTTAGAAGGAGATGGTGGACTCGCTGATACCCAATATGGCTTTCGTAGAACGCCTTCAACTCTTGATGCGATCAAGAAAGTCACTGGTATAGCAGAAAAGGCTATTGAAGGAGACAGGTGGATGTATGGGAAAAAAGAATATTGTGCGGTCGTCACATTTGATGTGAGAAACGCATTTAACTCGGCTCATTGGCCCCATATAATGCGTGCATTAGTACTCAAAAAAACACCGAGATATCTGTTGKGCATCATCCAAAGCTATTTGGCCGATAGAATCCTGCTCTACGACACGGACGAAGGACCAAACAAGTATAGGGTAACAGGTGGTGTGCCACAAGGATCTGTGTTAGGCCCACTCCTTTGGAATACGCTTTATGATGGAATATTGCGCCTCCCTCTGCCGAAAGAAGTACAAATAATTGGATACGCAGATGATATTGCTGTGACAATAGTAGCTAAGGAGCTCCACCAAATACAAAGTATTTGTAGTGATACGGTGCTGAAGATAAAGCAGTGGCTAACGAGTGCAAAACTCGAACTTGCCGGACACAAAACRGAAGCAGTGCTTATAACTAGCAGGAAAAAACTGGAAACCATTTCGCTTAACATAGACGGGAACAACATTACAACACAACCCGCTGTGAAATACCTTGGTGTAA
>NW_017537248.1:55613-68608 GCF_001853355.1 Bactrocera latifrons | reverse complement strand
AGTAGAAGCGCAGGCCGAAAACTAACGGTGGCAGAGCGTAGAGTAGAAAGACAAGCCAGCTTAAACGAATGGCAAACGCGCTGGGATTCATCGAGCAAGGGGAGATGGACATACCGCTTAATCGGTAACATACAAGCATGGATGGTACGAAAACACGGGGAGGTAGATCATTACATGACGCAGTTCCTAACAGGACATGGACGCTTCAAGGAGTACTTGCATAAGTACGGTCACGAGGAGGGAGTAGCGTGCTCTTTCTGTGGTAGCAGTAACGAGAACGCAGAACACATATTTTTCCACTATCAGAAAAATACAAATGAGCGTCAATCTCTGGAAAAGGAACTATGTAACCGAATAACACCAGAGAATATAGTGACCTATATGTTGCACTCGAAGAATGTGTGGAATATAATGGAGAAGATGGCAGCCATGGTACTCCATGACCTGCTAAGAGCAGAACAGAGAAGAAGGAGTGAATCTAATGACGTGAGCCTACAGGCTAAGCTTGCCCGGAGATGAAATGCCTAACGGCGGTCCCACAGGGCCTCAGTAAAGCTACAGGAGACGGAGTTAGGGTTTAGTACGTAGGCGTACCGCTTCGCAAGTCCAGAACAGTAGGTAATACTGACTGTGCGTGGGCCCGAATGAGGTGTACCTATAGCGGGCAGTACGAATCGTGCATATTGCACCGCCCAACGAGCAAAAAGCTTCGTCCTCGAAGTGAACGGGTTTTTTTTTCGACCACGATTTCTTATATGTAAACATCGTCGGACGTTCTATACCTTTTTCATATTCGACACGCAGTTAAAACATCATTTTTATAATTTGCATCTTCGGCACGTAGCTCAACCATCTCTTCACTTCTGGCGATCTTCGGCGCAGTAGGTCAATCAGTATATATAATTTTCGAGTGTCTCCTTTGTATACTTGTGCAAACATAGTAGTAAAACCTCCACTGGTATCCGACCAGAGATTCCATCCATTTCATTTTGTACATACATACATTACCACGCCTCTACTGGTATTCGACCAGGGAGATTTTTACCGTAACAGTTATTAGCCCGAAATAAAATTGTCATCCCGGTTTTGTGAAACATTGCGTTTTAAATCCTTTTTGGAGTGCAAGTGAAGAGTAAGTGGCAGTATTATATATGGTCTTTCGAGCCATCCTTTTGGTGACAAACAGAAGTGAATAAGTGCGCAAGTGCAAGTGCAGTGAAACAGTGAAACTACATATATACACACAAACATAGTGACGAAGAAAAAAAACCAAGAGAAAATAAAATTTTCAAAAGTGCACAAGTGCAGATATGTGCAGTGACAGACAGAAAAAAAGGTGCGGTGAAAAAGTAAGTAGTTACTACAAAAAAGAAAACAAAAAACGGGCGCTTAAAAAGGAAAAAAAAACACATAATTAAAAAATACTGTACAATAAAGCAAAACACAGCGGGCGCGAATATAAAACCATATGTGTATGTAGCTAATATATATTAATATAAAACGGGCGCGGAGTAAAACCAACCAAAACAAAAAAAAAAAAGTAAACACTAGAAAGCCACCGCAGCATTCCAAGACAGTATTTGGAATAGCTCAAAGAAATAACTATACACATTGGCCTACCGTAGTCCCCAGAATCCCTTGACGGATAACAAAGTGAGTCGTATCGACGATTCCTTTTGGTATTGCATTTTTGATTTCCATTTTCTGCATGTACATATATGTAACATTATGTTAAAAAATTGTGCGTCAAATTTAATTTATTTGCATGGAGTAACTCATCCAGTTATTCTCATTTCGGTTATTAAAAAAAAAAAACACTTTGCATAGAATAACTCATCAAGTTATTCTCATTTTATTGCCAAGCCTCCATAAGTAACTCTCGGTTAAAACGGAATACCGAAAATAAAACTGTTTGTCATAACAGATAATATATATAAATATATTTATATACCTATATATTTATATACATATGTATTTATATATGTAAATATATATTTATATACTGTGTATATATTTTCAAATATAATATATAAAGATTGTTTATTGGACACTAATACTTACCTTCGTGTATACAAAGCACAACATATCCAAAAACATAAAAAAAAAGTTTTTACTTGCACATATGTTCGATGATCAAGCTATAAGCCTCAAATAAGTAAGCAAAAATAAAGGCAAAAACAAAAAACAATTATATATATATATATATATATATATATTTAGAAAACTAATAAAAAAAAGAAGGTAAAGAAAACCGAATAGAAAAAATCCATATATGCATCAAATTAAACATACATACATTTACGTATTAGACAGTACTCACATACATAAGTACATACATATTTACAGGATATACAAAGAGTGCACATTTACAAATAGCAGCAGTGTACCTGACTGCACGATGAGCAACGGCACCCAAAGCCCTGGTAGCATGTTTTTAGAAACGGATTTATTCAGGGAAACGCCGACCATTAGCGGACTTAGCGAAGCTGACCCCTTCAAACGCGCACCAAGATTGATGCGATCACTAAAACAGACGCTATATGTTGAAAACCCTGTAAGAGCAAGGTCATCCCCACCTGCGCTGCAAGACAACACGCCACAATTGGAAGCAATGCAATCGAAGGGTGACATTATGTCGGAACTAGGAGACACGATCAAGAGGCTTACAGAAGCAATGAAACCGCTTCAACGATCGATTAATAATCAGATCCGTGACCTATATACTTACTTCTCTCACAAGACTCCACGCATGCGCCCAAAACGAGTACAACAGAGTCAAGGAAAGCAGACGGAATGTCCAACTAAGGCTCACAGGAACAGACTCAACGCCGAAAAGACCCCGTGAGGATGAGCAGCTGACGCGGAAGACCCCGCCTAAAAAAATAGCCAGCCAAGAGGAAGCCCAAAAAAGGAGCACCGCGTGCAAAAGGAATGAAGGAAACATTCCTACAAAAGAGCGGAAGACAGAGGAACGGGAAAATGAATGGACACAGGTGAAACCAAAAACACAAAATAGGAATAAGAAGACGGTTTCTGCCTCACGTCCGAGGCCCGATGCAATTATTATTGCGCGATATGCTTAGAGCCGTCAAAAAGGAAAACGCTCTGAAAGAGCTAGGCGAGAACGTTTTGTGGGTTCGGAAAACGGTAAAAGCGAGACGCCTCTGCCAAAGGAGCCAAGGTACGCCACACCATGCAAGATTGCGAGAAAGTTTCAAAAGAAAACGTAAAGAACTCAAGAAGCCTATCAAAATAAGTAAGTCTTCGAGTTTTAAAGAACTATGTGAAAAGGTGGACGAGAATCCGTGGGGTGACGCGTATAAAATAGTAATGGCGAAAATCAGAGGGGGAAAAAGTCAAGCACCAACCTGCCCGACCCTCCTAGAAAAGGTGGTGAAAACGCTTTTCCCAACGCAAGAACCACAATCGAGTAGAACGATACCAACCATGATGGAATCTGTAATTGTGGACGAGGCGGATGTAATGGAAGCGGCGGAGAGATTTGGCAACGCAAAGGCTCCATTACTTGATGGCTCCCGAACAAGGCACTGAAAATTGCCCTCAGCCATAGCAAGAGAGCATTCGCCGAACTATACACACGATGTCTGAATGATGGAGTTTTGCGGAAAGTATGGAAGAAACAGCGGCTGATTCTTCTTCAGAAGCCACACAAACCGACTAGAGAGCCGAGTGCGTATCGCCCACTCTGCATCATCGACACGATGGCCAAAATACTGGAAAGATTGATTTGCACACAACTAGAACGAAGCCTAGAAGAGGAGTCCCCAGGGATATCTGAAAACCAATTTGGATTCAGAAGGCATCGGTCCACTTTAGACGCAGTTGGAAAAGTGACGGACATCATGGCCAAAGCCACAGAGGCCACCAGATGGATGTATGGAGATAAAAAATACTGCGCAGTTGTTACGCTGGACGTGAAAAACGCTTTCAACTCGGCGTACTGGCCACATATACTGAGAGCATTAGAGGCAAGAAACACCCCGGGGTATCTTCTGAGGACAATTAGCAGCTATTTGTCTGACAGACTACTGTTGTACGATACCGATGCAGGCCCAAAAACCTACACGGGGACAGGTGGAGTACCACAGGGTAGTAGTGCTGAACGACGGGGTGTTACGATTACCGCTGCCAAAAGAGGCACAGATAATTAGCTATGCGGATGACATTGCAGTAACGATTGTAGCTAAAGGCCTCTTTCAGATACAGAACATATGCAATGAGACCGGGTGGAAAACTAAAGACTGGCTTACGAGAAACAAGATGCAGCTTGCAAGTGATAAAACAGAGGCAGTGCTCATAGCGAGCAGAAAAAGGCTAGAAACGGTCACCTTGAACATTGATGGATATAACGTTGTAACGCAAAATTCTTTAAGRTAACTTGGCGTTATCATCGATACGAGGCTCAATTTCAAGGCGCACATTGAAAAGGCCTGTGCTAAGGCGGCTAAAGTGACTGCGGTCCTATCGAGAATCATGGCAAACATTGGTGGCCCAAGTCAAAATAGTAGAGCTCTGCTGGCTAAAGTTAGCCAATCAATTCTTATGTACGCAGCTCCGATAGGGGGGACAGCACTTCATCAAAAAACCTGTGTCAAATCTGTGTCCAGGTTATGCGCCCTTAGAGTTGTCTGTACGTTTAGAACGGTGTCGCACGAGGCGAGTGCTATCATATCTGGTCTTATGCCACCGGATATAATGGCCTCTGAGTTAAGTAGAGTCTACCGTAAAACGAAAGTAATGAATAGACGAATAACGGCCGACGAGCGCAGAAAAGAGAGGAAGACAAGTCTCGAGGAGTGGCAAAAACAATGGGATGCGTCAGATAAAGGAAGGTGGACCCATAGATTAATTAAGAATGTATCAGCCTGGATTGGCAGACAACACGGGGAGACAGATTTTTACTTAACGCAGTTCTTATCGGGTCACGATGACGATACACAATGTTCCTTCTCCGGAAATGCCGCAGAAAACGCAGAGCACGTCTTTTTCACCTGCTCGAGGTATGTAGTAGAGAGAGACATCATGGAAAAGTTGACAAATGAAAGCATAACGCCCGACAACATAGTGAGCCACATGCTGCGATCACAGCTGGTGTGGGCTAAAATGAAAGAGTGGGTTGCAATAGCGCTTCTAGAACTCAGAACGAAAGAAAGGCAGCAAAGAAGCATAAGACCACATGAATAACCCGAGCGGTAGGTCGTGAAGAKGCAGTTATCGCCCAGCTTGGTGCTGCGAAGTAGTGCTTAACGTCGGTCCCGCAGGTCCGAATATAAGCTACAGCAACCAGAGTTAAGGGTTTAGTACGTAGGCATACTGTTTCGCAAGTCCGGCATAGTTATTTAGTACTGTCTGGGCGTGGTCTCGAAAGAGGTGTCCTCTAACGGACAATATGAATCGTGCATGCTATCTTAGAAGATTCCCCCTTCGGAAACAAAACAAAACAAAAAAAAAAAACACGTTTATTTCGTTTCTCAATTCCGTTTATGCCCGCTCTCTGCACTGAGAAACAATATATACACGGATCGTTGATTGTACCCTACGAGGGTACCTCAAAATATTATATGCCTATTAAACGGTTCGGTAGAAAAAGCTAAAGTATTACAATACATTTATATAAATAAAATAGTAATTGAATATTACGAACAATTTAATTTACWTGTTCAAAGTCCAAATTGGCACACTCTCGGTAATACCCCTTGTTCTTTGATAAGCAAAAACAAGAAGGATATACGCAGTATATGTATATACATCTATGTGCCTATTTGGGCTTTCAACATGTAAATTAAATTGTTAAACGAAAWGCACTGATCTCTTATATGAGCACTCAGTTGCAAATACATACAAACAGTTTCGTCTATAGGTATACCCTATAAGACATACAAACACAAAACAAATTAATAAAATAAATATTGCATATATTAGCAATTAAATAATAATAAATAAATTCGGTAATACTTTAATACTTTTTTCGAGGTTAATTAAAACGAAACGCGTTATTTAATTTAATCCGAACAACAAAATAAAAAAAAAAAMACATTTTACAATTTTATTATTATATTTACAAGATACTTCGCTTTGCAAACAGCAATTCCATTTAAAGTCAATCAGTTTACAGTGAACAAAAAAGTATTTCGTTAATTTATTTTTAAATGAATGAATTCCAAAGAATCTAAATCTTCACAACTACTGAAAAATAGAAAAATGATTTCGGACGAAAAAAGTCCATGTACACCTGCAGAAGCTACACGCTGAAATTAAGGTGTTACAAAAAAAAAAGGGGGAAAGACATTGTATACCGTAAATTTATTGCTGAGAGTGACACTTTTATAAAACAGTGCACTTGAAAGCAATGATTACTGATCAATTGAAACTAATTAAAGCAATTGCACCTACTCCATTTTCGCGAGTAGAGATGCCACAWGTACAAAGTCAAGAGGCAAGTTCAGGCATCCCCCATGGCCGTCCTTCCGGGACATGTTCGCAGCCGTTTACATAAACCACCCAAAATTATCTAATGCACAAAAATTGTATCACCTCCGATACAAAACGAAAGGTCAAGCTGGCGTCATAGTAAAACAGTCGCATTAAATGACGACAATTTGAATATCTCTTGGGAAGCTTTAAAATCAAGATACGAGAATGAACGAATATTGGTCGATAAGCAGATAATAATTTTAATGAACTTGCCAAAAATTCAAAATTATACCAGTGAAGAATTTATCAAACTTCAATCCACTGTTACCAATTTTTTGTCGATTTTATCAACTCAAAACATTCCCACAGACAACTGGGACCCTATACTGGTAAATATATGCACAACAGCATTACCAGAAAAGTCTTTATTATTGTGGGAGCAATCGCTCTCATCACGGAAAAAGTGCCCAACGTGGCAACAAATGAAAGATTTTCTCATTACCCAGTACAAAATCGCGGAAAGGGTAGACAAAAATAACTAAAAGTAAACCAAAAGGTATTCTCCAAGATCGAAGCTTCCACAAGCCCCAAGCCAATAGCAACAACAATTTGAATAGAAGCTTCTTTAAAACGCAATCGCTCTCATCTGAACAGAATAAATTTAGATCATGCGAACTATGTAGAGAAGGGCATAAGCTCAAATCTTGCGAGAAATTCAGAAAATTGAATATTATCGACCGCAACATTTTCGTGAACACAAAAAGACTTTGTACAAACTGTCTGTCACATGCGCATACACTCAAAGAGTGCGAAACAAATTTAAATGCGTCTATTGTCATAATAGACACCATTTGATGCTTCATATAAATAACTTTTCCAGCTTACCTCCAAACAGCGCAAATATCAGAATAGCCACGGGTTTAGTTGCAACAACAAATCTCGAAGTGGCAAATCCACAAAATTGCCAAGAAGCACCATGCTGCTCAAAGGCATTAAAAACTTAAACGCTACACAGCGAAAATCAAAGTAAGGTACTACTGCCCACAGCAGTCGTCTCCATCGAACATCGAGGAGAACTGTTTATGCTCAGAGCCCTAATAGACCAAGGGTCACAAAAATCTTTCATATCTGCTAGGGCACAAAATAGGCTAAATCTGCCAACAAAACAAGCCCACTTTGAAATTACGGGAATGGGCGGAAGAGTAGTTCAAAACTCTAATAAAATCTGCCCCAATACCCTATTTTCCCCCCAAGCGGATATGAGAATACAAGCAGAAGCTATAGTCTTACCGCAACTAACGAATATGCTTCCAAGCTACCATATAAATAGCAAGCCTTGGGAAAAGGTTTCACACCTTAAGTTAGCAGATCCCAACTGCAACACCCCTGCCCAAACAGACCTTCTATTAGACAGCGAACTCATACCACAGATAATACTCGAAGGTATTGAGAAAATTTCAAGCACACTTTTGGCACAAAAGACTATTTTCGGTTAGATCCCAAGTGGACTAGTTATGGAACCAGTCACGACAATGACAATTCAAGTTGAGGAAATCTCAAACTAGTACCTCATTCGCAATTGAAAAAATTTTGGAGATAGAAGAACTCCCCCCATTTCAACCCCTGATGATCAGTATTGTGAAGACTTTTACAAAGCCACAAGTACTAGATCAGATAATGGTTGGTATGTCGTACGACTACCGCTAAAACAACAATTTCCCAATACAATCGCCTTAGGTCATTCTCGCAACTCTGCAATACAGCAGTTTCAAAGTATGGCAAAAAAACCTACTTAAAAAAGGTGAACTCAAACCAGCATATGATGGTGCGTTGGAAGAATACCCCCATTTAGATCACATGGAAGAAACAAGCCCGTGCGAAAAAGTCATCAATGGCAAATACTATTCATTATACTTGTCACATCATGCAGTAGTAAAGCCAGATAAAAAAACTACACTAAAGTAAGAGTTGTCTTCAATTCCTCAAGATCCACAGCTCGGGGAATTCCCTTAACGATATTCTATTTACGGGACCCACACTCTAACCAGATTTAATGCTGCTTGAATTGGCTGAAAACACCAAGTGAGAATTTCCTCTGGCAACCCAGGTGTTACAAACACAAACGTGTGTAGACGATATTCTGTTTGGATGTCATAGTCTTCCACAAGCATACGAATCATTATCACAGGTAATACAATCCATCAAATCCGCAGGGTTTCCATTAAAAAAGATTACGGCAAATCACCAAAATATATTAAAAAACACACCAAAACTAATTTCCTCGTATTCGAAGAGGAAAGTACCGCAAAAACTCTATGCATCTAATGGAATGCGATATCGGACCAGTTTTCATACACGACTGATTATCGCCATTACAAGACGCCAAATTATCTCCTCTGTGGCAAAACTCTTTGATCCCGCAAGATGGCTATCGCCAATTATGATACAAGCCAAAATCCTGATACCGATTGGGACGAGCAAGTCAAACCACTTCGTTTAGAAAAGTGGTCCCAGTTCGCGAGCAATCTAAACGACATCACACAAATACCAATCCTACGATGGGTAAATTATATCCCAGAGCACAAAGTCGAACTACTACTTCTGTGACGCCTCTGAAAAGGTATACTGATCCATTATATATGTTCGCACGCAAAGTGACAAGGCGGCCACAAGCCACATATTACTTGCAAAAGCAAAAATGGCTCCTCTAAAAACTATAAGTCTACCACGACTAGAACTATATGGTGTACTACTACTTGCCAAACTAGCACTCATTGGAAAAATGGCAAATTGGCATGGCGAAATATAAATATATCTCTGGTCTGATTCCGAGAATGTGTTAGCCTGGTTGGAAAATCCACCACATGCTTGGAAAACGTATATTTCCAATCGAACGTCTCAAATTCTTGACCGAGTGGGTCAGCCACTTGGCGACACGTAGCCAGTGCTGACAATCCTGCTGATCTAGGTACAAGAGGGTGCAAGCCTCTGCTCGGGGAATGGCCCCGATGGTTAACAGAATTTCCGAATTCTTGGTCGCAGTCGCCCATGCGCAATGTTATTGCCCCAGAAAGTCGAAAGATCGACTCCTTTCACRTAACATTGGATGATACTGACATCCTTGAGAGATTTTCGTCTTATCCCCGAGCCCTCAGGGTTATCGCTTACATGCTCAAATTAATAGAGCGACTCAAAATTAGAATTAAGGGAATACGCACAGTTTATCCCCAAGGCGATACAGTGACGCACCTAGATTTACAAAAAGCAAAGGTCGCTCTTATCGCATCTACTCAAGCGCGCTACTTCAGCCAAGAGGTATCAGTACTGAGAGAATCGAAGCCGATTGATAAAAAGGCTCAGTCCTAGTACTAAATCCATTTATAGATACGAAGGGTCTACTTCGTGCAAATGGTTGGCTTGTCAATTCAAGCCTAACGTCTAACGACCGTCATCCCATTATTATAACAGTGAGATCGCAACTTGCCACATTATATCTCAATTATATCCACGTACTATAACTACACGCAGAACACCGAATCATGCAACAAATAGTCCGCCTAGAGTTTTATATCCTAAGACTTAAGCCAAAAATAAGAAAATGCATTTTATCGTGCAAAATCTTCACTATGTATAAGCAAAAGATGCGAACGCAGGTTATGGCAGCACTTCCACCGGAACGCTGCAACTTTGCTCTGACCTTCACTATCACAGGTGTCGATTTTGCTGGGATTTTTCAAATAAGGGCATCCATGCTAAGGTCCTCCATACTAATGAACGGCTACGTGGCTGTCTTTGTCTGTTTTACGACAAAAGCAATGCACCTCGAGCTATGTACCAATCAGACAAAAGAGGCTTTTCTTGCGGCATTTGCTCGCTTCGTTGGACGACATGGTTTTCCGTCAAAACTCATGAGCGACATCGGCAAAACATTTATAGGGGCTCAAAGAGCCACTGTTTGTGGACTTAATCAAACTGGTTTCACCTGAGATTGTACAAAAGCATTAACTGGCAGTTCATCCCTCCAGGCGCTCCTCATATGGGTGGTTTATGGGAGTCAGCGGTAAAAATCTTTAAATCGCACTTTAAAAAGTACTGGAATTTAACTTTGAAGAATTTACAGCATTAATAATTCGTATTGTAGCCGTTCTCAATTCATGGCCATTGACGACACTCTCGCAAGATCCCTCAGATCTAACAGCTCTTACACCAGGGCACTTTCTGGCCATACCTGAGCCAGGCGTGGAGTCGCTTTCCTTACTAAACAGATGGGAAAGAATTAAAATTCTCCATCATGATTTCAGTCGCCGATGGAAAGATGATAATTTAAAGGACCTCCACAGAAGGTACCGCTGGAAAGCTCCCGAAAAGGCGCCAAAGCTTGGAGATTTTGTTCGACTGTCTTCCCCTATAGAATGGAGGCTTGGTCGCATAGAGAAGCTACATCACGGCTCCGATGGTCACATACGAGTAGTTGACCTGCGTACTCARAACGGAACTCTAATGAGACCGCTCGTTAAACTATGCTTCTTACTAACCGCTGATAATAACGAAAATACATAATAAACAATCCGTACAATAATACCGACACCCAGAAATTGAAACATCCGTCTAATAAGCAAAACCGAAATAAACCGCAAATATGATAAATCATAAATAATGGGAAGATTATTACGACTTCGACAACCAAATTTTTCATAATTTATACTGTTGAGTTGCAACTAAACTCGACCTTTTCTCCGTACAGGCAAATATGGATGCAGAAAATAGTCGACCTTCACCGCCAACAATGCAATCGGCCATCAGTGTGCCCTCAACACCGGCGCCCACAACAACCACTGCAACAACACCGTCAATTACCGCTTGTAGTATCGTAGGAGCCCCAACAACAACACCGTTATAACCAGCGGAGCTCCATCGCTTACGATGTCGCCGCCCCCACCGACTGCAATACTGTGGGCTCTTCAAGGGGTTGTCCCCAATCCGAGTCCAGGCAGCATCACTCGCTGCTCCACCGCAGGTCGGTCGGCCACCTGCACATCGCAGCCGCGGCCCAACCAGACCGCAGCAAACTAGCCGTGTGTCACATCGGCGAAGACCGGCCCCTCCCCCTGTGTCCCGTCAATGGCGTCAGCGCAATGCAGCCTAGACAAAGCGTAATCAACGGCCCCACCATCGACGTACTTCCGGGCTCAGCAACGTTGTGGCAACGTTGCAGCAGCTTCAGCGATTGCTTGGCTGAACATTCGCCTAGGGGGGCCGGGATAGCTAAATGAGTTAAGCTTCCCGCCCTCATGCGCACCTACACCACTCACAAGCATCACTGGCACATACACCACACTTCAAGACAGCAGTTTCCTCACACACCATACACCATATTGGAGCAGCAGAAAACAACTCACACACACAACTACATGCAGCTACTAATTCACCACCACCAACGAGCAAAAAGCCTCGTCCTGAAAGTAAACGGCCTTTTTTTCGACCACGATTTTCGATACGTAAACATCGGCGGACGTTCTATACCTTTTTCATATTCGGCACGCAGCTAAAAGATCTTTTTCATAATTTGCATATTCGGCACGCAGCTATAACATCTTTTTTATAATTTGCATCTTAGGCACGCAGCTCAACCATCTCTTCACTTCTGGCTATCTTCGTCGCAGCGGTTCAATCAGCATATGTAATTTTCTAGTGTCTCATTTGTATACTTCTACAAACATAGTAGTACAATCTCCACTGGTATCCGACCAAGGAGTCCACATTTCATTTTGTACATATTATACATATATTATTACGCCTCACTGATATCTGATCAGGGAGATTTTTACTGTAAAAGTTATTAGCTTGAAATAAAATTATCATCCCGTTTTTGCAAAATATGCGTTTTAAAATCTTTCTGGAGTGCAAGTGAAAAAGTATGTGTTATTATTATATACACATGAAAAATAATCACACTTTTAAAACTTCACTAATAAAATGTATTGCTTTTTAATTAAGTTTAACTTATTTTTTTATTCGGTCATATTTACAAAAAGTATTTAAAAAGAATTAGTACAAACCAGCAAATTCAATCCAAAAACAAAGAAAAAAATACAAAAGCAAATTTGTTAGTGTGAAGAAACTCTTTTCACATATGATGACTCGGTCTTTTATACTAAATATATTAAGTGATAATTTGGATTTAATGTACAATTAATAYTTAGTGTGACAACCCTTAGCATTTATAATACATTGTAGTCTTTTTTTCATGGAATTAATTAACTTTTCCATATCGTAGCTGCTAGGTATATTCTGTCATTCCTGCAGAAATGCGGTTTTAAGTGCTGTCATTTTCATTGGCTTTAAATACGCCCACAAATTTTCTATCGGGTTTAAGTCCGAACTCTGAGCAGGTGTATATATTGCCGCAATTATATAGGAGCCACATCTCCTTATATTTAGGGTCGTTATCTCAATAAGATTTGAAATTTGTCTTATTGTTTGTTACAAATCCTGATTTCAGAGCGCTGCTTGAATGTATATGTATTCAAGAATATTCTCTGAAAATTTCAAGTTAAGCC
>NW_017537248.1:40698-54756 GCF_001853355.1 Bactrocera latifrons | reverse complement strand
TATTATCCCAATACTTCACAGGTTCCGAAGTTAGCTTCATAGCAAACGAAAAACGTTTCTCAACATTTTTTGCAGACAGTAATGGTTTTTTGATTGCAGATCTTGATGCATATTCGTGTCGAAGAATGGATTGGCGTACAGTTTCATGAGAAACCTGAATATTGCATTCTTCGTTGAGCTCTCTTGTCAGAACCCTAACCGAAATTTTGTGCACGTTTAGTAATCTTTGGCTTAGGACCTCCTCCTCGCTTTGGTTCTAGCCTTCCCTCATTTCACGCGCGATTTATCGCATTATACACTGTTTTGGGAGTTACTGAAAACATTTCCGATAATTCTCTAAGTTTTACCCAATTTGTGATTATAGTTCAATAGTTGAACCACTTCAAACGATAACCTTTTGCCCGGCATTATAAAAAGATAATATCAGGTATTTTAGGCGTGAACAAAGCAAAAATTAATAACCAACTAATTGACAAAATCATTTTAAATATCGTAGCGAAGAATGTCAACGGTAAAGTACTGTTAATCGTGTAACATATGGGCAAATCCTGCGTTACGATGGCCACATTCGTACGCGTTTTCGGATTGAAATATAACAATTTTTTGGTCTTTCAAAAGACATACCTTCAAGTTGTACACAGGATTTGAGTGTTCTTTCGATTGCCATCGAAATATTTTTTGTAACAGGTTTAAGCTGCGAAAAATTTGATCTCGAAGTATTGTTACGCACGTTACAAAAAATATAAGTAGCTTTGAAGGTTGAGATATGTTTTCGTAATTTTTAGCAAATTTTGTATAATAAAGCACATCAAATGAAATACCTTAAAGAAAGATGATTATAAGAGAATTCTAAAATAACTTACTTGCAGCCAAAAAATATTGTAGTTTTTAATCAATGGCCGTGAACTCAACGTTAAGCACGCTAAATTTTTTCCAATAGTATATAAATAAGATCAATTGTATTTATTTTAACAAAACAATTTATATTCTTTTTAATAAGATTATTTAATTCATATTTTATGTTTATAAATTAATTTATTAATGTATATATGTTTATAAATAAATGTTATTTCATTAAGAAATGAAAAATAATGGTTGCTTTTTATTCCGGGCATGCTCTTAACGTTAGCCCATCTCTCCGAAAGATATATATATTACATATAAAATAGAAATACCATTTACATTAATTTTTGCCAATTTAAAAAAATCATGGGCGTTATTAAGAACAATATTCTGAGCTTTCACCACTTGCCAAATTTTTCTCTTTATGACAGCTCCAATTCCCTTTCCGTGAGCAGTTTCAAAAAAAATTCCACTGAAAGTTGGTCAAATCTAATTTTTCTTTAAAAAACAGTATAGTACTGAAAATGAACTTGTTTTTAAATTGACTTGCACAGCCATCAGAAAATAAATATAACTTCGAAATAGCGTTTTGTTCTTTAAGTTTCTTTACAATTAACTGGAGAAAGCAGTAAACATCATATTTATTGTGTGCCAGTTGATCGCTCGTAATAGCAAATGATCTTGTGCAATTGTGCAACCAGGCAACACAAGTAAAAATGGTAACTTGGGAGTAACTAAAATGTGCAGACTGAATATCATTTTGATTGAGGAGCCTATAGTTTTCCGCAAAATCGACTTACAGAACAGACTCATCTTGTTTAATAGATATTTTTAAAGGAAGGTAACTGAGATTCCAATTCATTAATCAAATCAGTTATTAGTCCTTTCGTATAACTAATGATGATGCGTTTATCAACGGTTCTCCAATGCTTCCATTCAGTAAGCTCTTCGAGTTGATTAATGTAAATCAAAGGGGCGAAAGCGTCTGTAATGTCTTTAATGCACTTGTTACATTCRTTCCTCATACAAACTTCATTTCTTTCGTCACAACACACTTTTCTTAAAAAATTGCCGAAGTTAGATGGGAACATACGCAAAATGCCAAACAAAACTTCCAATATGTTTGTTATGTGGAAGCTTACTAAACAATTCCACCTGTTCGTTGTTATGAAATTTAGTACGTGAAATATTTGTTCCAGGAAACTTTGTTTTAAACAACTCATATGCTTCTCTAATTGTCATAACCATGAATCTTTTTATTGGAAGGTTATTTGATTTTGATATACATAAGTGTGGACTTTCTTCCGGCAGTTTCCGTAGAGATGACATCATTAGTGTACAACTCATAAATCATTTTAACAGTCTCGTCAACCGTATTTTTTGTTTGAGCTTCTTCTTCCTCTTTCAAGTATTTTTCTGTAAGCGTTCTAAGAATTTCCTTTTTTTTTGTTTTTGTTTATGTCTTTTGGTAACGCTAATTCCACTTTATTTAAGGCCTTGTAAAGGGTATTTTTGCACCTATATGTACCATCCAACGATATTATTGGTTGCTCTTGTTGTTTTTGTTCCTTTATTTTGGCCAGCCTTTACTTTTTTGATAATGAATCGTTATTTTTAAGTTTTTCTTTAAGATTATTTCTATAAATTTTCATTCTTTTCGCATTTTTTGAACGTTCTATTTGTGTTAAGTTTTCACTGGATTGTATTTTTTTGTGACATTTTCGAACACACTCTGCGCCCGTTTTTCAACTGTTATTATTAAATATTATACTGCAAACAAACAATTTTCTGTGGTACCAATATGCCGATAATCTAAAGTGTCACTGAAAGAGAATTGCAAATGATTCAAACGAAAGCAAAGGCGAGACAGCGTGAAATTTACCGTTTAAAAAAATAATCGCTAATCGGTACGATTATAGTAGGCTAAGAATAGTAGGCGAAGAATAGATTTAAGAAGCGAAGTGATAAGAAAACTGAATAAAATCTGCAAAGGTTTCCATTGTAATTTTTGTGAGAACTCAAATCGTTACGCACACAGAAATGAATATGCCGTAATTTTTTGATTTTTAATTGTAGAATGAAAATTTTTTTTCTTAAAAGCAGGATATTTATTTAAGTTAAAATTATAGATGATTTGTAAAAAAAAAATTTTTCTACTCACAATATAAAAAAACCTGATTTTCCGTTGCGCATGCTACAACGCATTTACCTGGCATTTCATACCAAATTTTAATGTTTCCAGAAAAGTAAATTAAATTTTTTTTACAAATTTTAAGGAGAATTGAGTGAATAACAATATGGCTTTCGATTGGACCATCTACATATGTTAATACTAAAGCAATGATGAACACGTAAAAAATTTCACTTTTTTTGTATAACACCTGAAAAGACCTAAGGTAGGGTAGGATTTGGTAATAATTTTTGTATTAATCATCATTGAAATAATTTTTTTTTATTAATTTATAAAATTGGATATCTATTCTAATGCTCCATTAAAAAAAAATAGGTTGGATTAAGTTCACATATTTTTGGTGGGTAGACAGTTTCTGGGGTATGCCCATATGCTAAAGTCATGATAAAAAACAAAAAACGCATTGTGAAAAGAGTTTCTTGACACTCACAAAATGTAATGATATTTGTTTGCTTTTCCATTGAATTTCCCGTTTTTTTTTTAACAATTCGTTTTAAATACTGTTTTTAAATACAACCGTACAAAAAAAAAAAAAGTTAAACTGAAGTAAAAAGCAATATATTTTTCTAACAAAATTAAAAAAATGTGATTATTTTTCATGTGCAAACTCATTCTCGACAAACGGTACATATATGAATATGTAAGCGTACATTTTTAAACATTGAAATTAGCATAATCTTTCTCATTAAACACTGAAAATATTTAAATCTGTTATTTCCGTGCGCCTTTGAAACACGCCGTTGCCAATTTTACGATATTTTATTTTTTGAAGGAGTACTGGTTTGGATGAGCGTGTTTCACCACAGGTAACATCAGGCTACAAATTGAGCATTTTCAGTGTTAAATTATAAAAATTATGCTAATTTCAATGTTTAGAAATGTACGCGTATAGTTGCAATGCACAAACGACTCTGCATATCTTTATTTTGGGKTTTTGTCTGTTTGCTATAGCTGACAAAACCGTTGCATGAAATGAAAAACGGTTTGAACCACTTTGAAGAGAATCCAATGAGTATTGTTTGTAAAAAAGAAAAATTCAGAAAATGTTCATTTTTAACCGATTTAAGAGCGTAAATATCCAAAAAGTTACTTTTCCACACATATTTTTATATTTTTATTTGTTTTGTTTCCCAACTGATTTATTTGTAAATTGTTTGAATTAGGTTCTTTGCTTTCTTTATTTCGGGTATTAAAAGAAATTATTGAAAATTATTCAGTGAAAACTTTAGGTGTGTTTCATACATTGATCAATTACAGATTGAAATTTGTTACGATGCACAAAGAGGTCGCGCTAATATCGGTCGGGGTTCGTTTTGCCATCAACATACATTGGCATCCCAAAGCACATGCACAAGTAATCGCAGGATGCGATGACATACACACGTGCGGAATTACGGATCGTGGTCAATGAACAAGCAATATTCACGATGTCACAACACGACTATTAAATGTACTGAATGTACTCTATTGAGTGTCAAAAGAAAAAGGTTTACCGCACTCACACATTCTTCTTTGGGTGGTGGCTTGATGAAATCGTTTCTGCGAGAATTCCTGATTTAGAGATAAATCCAGAATTATACGAAATTATGAAAACCAATATGGTTCATGGAAATGCAAACTGGAAATTATGGACGACAATGCCAGAACATTCAGCATTCAATTTAGAGGAGTGAATATCGCCACTATAGTCACCACTACATATAGTCTATAGACATTCAGAACTCATAATAATGTTAAGTACCTATCGCAGTTTGGCGAAATCGATCCAATGCTTTTGAAAGTACGCAATAAAAAAAAAAAACAACCTGGCGGTTATTGACCTTGAACGAGATCACCAAGTATCAAATGGGTAGCTACGTGAACTGTAATGAAGCGTTTCGTAAGATATTTACTTTTGATTAATGTATGTGGTTCAACTTCAACTTCTTGAGAAGCATGCCAGCAAATCCCATTAGTAGGACATGATAGTGACTAGAATCAAATGATGGGCGATGCGATAGCTACTTCGCACGCCATTTGCTAATGATTGGAAATGGGTGAATTCCGGTTGATATTTCCATTGTTTTGATATAAATTCCACCTGCCTTTTGTTAATTCACTTCAACGAAAGATGAACTTGTCACGAATGTTTACCTGAACATTGGCCAAATTATCGTAACTACGATTGCTTGAGTGCACGCGCAAATTTAGCTGCCAAACATACCAATATTAGTGACTTAAACTGCAAGATTCAGTGTAATGAGTGAGTTATACAGTGGGATTATTGGTATGACGCCGCATCATTAATGTCTCAAAGTAGGATTTGTCATTACTATGTTTCGCAATCTTCGTGTGCCGAAACTGTGTAATGGAACCCGACTGATTGTGACGCAGCTATCGAATACAAGGATTCAGAATGATTGATTCTACGAATTTCTTTGAGTTCCAACGATTTACCATTTCAGCTCAAACGTATTCAATTTCGAGGGAAATTTGCATTTCAATCAACAGGACACAAGGTTAGGTACTAGAAATGTGTGGTATAAATCTGGAAATGCTGTTTTTCACACGGCCAGATACACGCGTTCACAAGCTGGAAACTGTGTTTTCCATACATTTACGGACCGGAACAAGAACCAAAAAATGTTATTTAACAAGATCTGATTTTCAACAAAATTAAATTCAACTTCCTTTTCATTTCAAAATATATAATTTCAAGCAGTACAATATCTGCGCGGTCAGCTAGAAATTTACACATGTATATTTTATATGAAAGCACACAAGCATGTACGTACATCCTGACTCTATAACTCCAGAACGCACGAACCAATTTCGACGGTTTTGCATTGTTTTCTGATCAGTTAATTTGATATGACAAACCGGTATTGTGTTCACTGTGAAATTGTGAAAAACCATTAAAAAATAAGTTATTCGTTTCCTAACATTTCAATTGGGAACCATCAAATTAATCATTTGTATTGTGCAAATTTTTATTATATTTCTACAGCAGGCATTTGTCTTTAAGGTGGTAAGTTGAACTGTGTAAATTGTGTGGATCGTGCATTTGATGTTAAATTCACTACTCTGTCCATAGTCCAAAATGCCTAGAGGACGACGTGCGAACATCGACATTGACATGCAAGTCAGCAACAAATGTATTCATAGAATTTAAGTGAAAAAAGACAAAATATAATAAGAGAAAATGGACGATTGCGAGAATATGTGAGGACACGAAGATCATTGGCATCATACGATCGCTTAGCATTCCAATATGATCCCACTGCGAACTACAGTGATGATAAGAATTTAGATATTGGAAAACTGACGACTATATGCCGATATTGCAATGCGTTAAAGTTCAAAAGAGAAACGTCTGGATTGTGCTGCGCAAGTGGTAAAGTCAAACTGGATCCATTACTTACACCACCACGGCCACTTAAACCATTTGTTCGATGGAACTGATCCCGATTCTAGCCATTTTCTTCAACACATCCTTGAATACAATAACTGCTTTCGCATGACTTCCTTTGGAGCTAATATCATTTGAAAAGGCGGCTTCATGCCGACTAGCAAGGTAAAAGATACAACACACATAACTAATTACTCACACCAACACAATGAATTGCAGTACATACCAACTACATATACAACACACGCCATACCATCACACGATCAGAAGTTACACCGTATTCTTCAACAAATGATTGTTTGCAATTACAGATACAAGGACAAATATATCATTTGCATAGTTCAATGGTGCCAACACCATTTCCGCACCAATTTCTGCAAATATATTTGATTTGTCGATGGTGAATTAGCTGAATGTGCGGTGCAATATACAGAGAACACAACAGTTAAAGAGACGAATTACTGAACAATTGCAAGTATTTTTTCACGCTAATAATGCTGTGGTTAATATGTTCAAAACAGCATTGGAACAAATGCCATCGGATACGCACAAATTTGTCATAAGAGCGGATTGTACCCCAACAGGTGAACAAGTGCGAAGATTCAATGCACCCACCGTTAATGATGTTGCCGCAATTATTGTTGACGATCCAACCAAATCGCGAGACATTGTCATTCAGCGAAGAAGCAATATTATGCATCATGTAAACGAGACACATGGTTTGTACGATGCGTTACAATATCCAATCATTTATTGGCAACGGCAAKACGGATACGACATCACGTTGAAGATGGTCGATCCAACTACAGGCACAATATTCACACAATAATTATTGCTATTATTGGTTTCCAGTAATAATTTATTTAATTTTCCATGTTCAGTGGTATCATGGAATAAGAATCTAAGCGCAATGAATTACTACGCGTATCGTATGATGATTCGTAGACATGAGGAGAATGTCATCCTCAAGTGCCGTCGTCAAAGCCGAGACTCAACCTTTAGCGTTCATTCAATTTAATCGGGCAAAGCTATGATCTGAGAATTATATACACTTGCGTGATGCTATTCATTCAGATGGTGATGTTCAGAATATTGGACGTCTGACGAATCTATCATCATCTTATATCGGATGCCCACGACGCATGCACGAATACGCTCAAGACGCTATGAGACCGTGCGAAATTATGGAACTCCAGATTTATTTATTACGTTCACATACAATCCAAAGTGGACCGAAATTGAACGCGAGTTGGAACCGGGCCAAAAACCGCAAGATCGCCAAGACATAATCGCCAGAGTATTTCAGAAAAAATTCAAGGTTATGATGGATGTGCTTACTAAGTATCGAGTTGTTGGTGACACACGTTGTTATATGTACTCGGTGGAATGGCAGAACCGTGGAATATCGGATGCTCATAGGTATCCTAACTTGGTTGCGGAACAAATGACATTCAAATGAAGTGGATGACATCATATCAGCTGAAATTCCTGATCCAGTCACTGATGAATTTTCGAAACACATGCAAACGTTGACAGCTGTCATTCGGCCAAATCAAATGTTTACTTCACTGAGGCTAATTCCACTCAACGAGCTGAGAGACCACCATCGACAACATTGACTAGCTTCTTTGCAATGTGTAAAGCAGATCCATCCGCAGCTACGGTGATGTACGTTAAAATGCTCAAGTATTACACTTGGAATCAATCAACCAAGAAATTACAACGTCGCAAACAAGGAACTCCAATTCCAGATTGGCCGCAGATTGGTGTTTTCCACTGATGCACTAGGTTGCATATATACTCTTCATACTAGAAATAATGAATGTTTTTATTTGCGACTGCTGTAAATGTACGTGGGCCAAAATCTTTTGCGCATTTGAAAACTGTGAATGGCCACCAATGAAAAACATATCGAGAAGCATGTCAACTATTGGGTTTGCTGGAGAACGATTCTCATTGGGATTTAACACTTGCGGATTCAATTCTTTCATCAAATGCGTGCCAAATACGAACGCTGTTCACAATTATCTTCACCACATGCTTTCCTTCACAACCAATTCAGTTATGGAACAAATACAAAGACGACATATGTGAAGATGTCTTGCAGCGCTAGCGCATTCAAACGAATAATCGATGAAATCTACAATGAATAATGGATTCTGATTGAGGATCAATGCTTGACTATTGCGAACTGATTGAAGTAGGAATGATTGCGCTAAATGGATCGTTGCACGATGCATTCAACAAAAATTAAATCGAGAGCTGAAATACATTGATACATTGCAGGAATTCGTTCGAAATAATGTGCCGTTGCTGAATGAATAGCAAAAACAAGTATTCGAGATATTAATGCAAGCGGTGGACAATAATACCGGTGGTCTATTCTTCCTGGACGCACCTGGAGGAGCAGGRAAAGCATTTGTCATTTCATTGATTCACATTCTGCGCTAAAGTTGCCGCTCAATTTAAACACAATCGATACTCCAACATGCAATATTTCCCGATCCAGTGCAATCGGAAACTTGTTGATGCCATGCAAGCTCATTGTTTGGGATGAGTGCACAATCGCATATAAGAAATCACTTGACGCACTTAACTTCACACTGAAAGATCTTCGGCTTGATGATATTGTTGGCAGGCGATTTCAGGCAAACATTGCCAGTAATTCGCCGTGGAACGCCTGAAGATGCTTGCCTGAAGGCATCGTCTTTATAGAAAAACCTAAAAACATTATCGCTAACCACTACTATGAGAGTTTCAACTTCAAAAGTTCAGCTGATACGACATCTGGATTAATTACTCTTACCAAAGACTTTTGCCGATTTGTAGACTCTCAATTATCTCTTATTGAAAATGTTTTAGCAAACATTAGTGAGAATTATCAGATTATGCTTGGTTAAGTCAACGAACAATTCTTGCCGCAAAGAATAATGATGTACACGCACTGAATTTCACCATTCAATCAGAAATTGCTGGCAATTTGGTAACATATAAATCCCGATGATGTAATAAATAATCCAACGGAGTTTTTAAATTCTCTGGAGTTATCAGGATTTCCACCACATAACTTGCAACTCAAAGTTGGTACTGTTATTATAATATTGCGAAATTGTAATCCATCGCCACTTTGCAACGGTACTCGACTTTGGGTAAAAAGACCTTTGCCGAATTTTATTGATATTCTGTTTGACTTCAAACAATTTCAATTTCCAGTTCGCCTTGCGTTCGCAGTGATAATTAACAAGTCGCAAGGCCAATCGCTTGAGAAAATAATTGTTTTTCACATGGGCAGTTATACGTTGCGTGTTCACGAGTGTTAACGTCAGACCAAAAAACAAATCTATGCCACGGAAATAAAAATATACGCTTGATTTACTTTTTTACGCGTCCAGCGAGACGACCATGTCAAGCAGGGTCGCTTCTCTTCAAAACGTTGTGGCTAACATTTGCAAACCATCACAACACCAGCCAGCCGGCAAACACACATCACGAAAATACCACAAACTTAAAGAAATAAGCAACAAAACTTCAAGCAAACCAAAGAGCACTGCAATGAAACGGATAATTTGCGGACGCGTATGTATAACGCTTCGATTCAATATTTACTTTGGATTCACTTTCATTTACTTAGAGAAGTTCAACTAAATAACATTTAATTTTCGTAATCGAAATGAGTTCATTACTGTTGTGAAATGAAAGATAATTTTTCCTTTTCAAATATAAAACAAAAAAAAAAGTTCTTCTTCTTTTAATCACAAAACGAAATGTTACATAAAACGAAACCATCTGGTGGCGAAACGGAGTTCGCCAGGTTTGCTAGTATATAATAAAGTCATGCATATATTATTACCTAAATATTTAATTAATATAGGCATAATAAATTATATATTTATTTGCCCGGCATTGTATGTTTGACCAAGCAGCGGCACAAATTCACGTACACAAATGTATGTAAATATTTGGGAAAGTTATCGCCACCATTAGCTAAGAGTACTTATGTTATAACAATAAGTACCTATATAATTTCTTTATTAAACGAATGTGTCGAACACGTTATTGTAACCTCGCTAATTAGGAAACGGCCTTCAACTAAACGAATGTAAAATAAACACATTTCAGTTTAGTATGTTAAATAAACTCACTAAAATCGCTTCATTACCCCTGCCTTCATAACGAACGTCTGAGAGGCGTACGACCTTTTTAAATTTTGCTCTCCCTCCTACAATGTTTTTTACAAGGCATGCATATTTGGATTTACCTCTGTCATTACATACAGCATTCCAGTGGTAGTTTACTTTTGGTAGTAAGTTTTGTATATTCTGAGAAATTGCTAAGCCATACGTCTCCGAGACGTATGTTTATGCTTTGCGCTATTTTTACAATTTTTGAGTGATTATTAGATATTGTGTTTCTTATTAAAATTTAGTACATATAAGTATAAATGGATAAGATGGACTGACAACGCGCTAATAGCTGCATATCTAACAAATCAAGATGAATGTAGTTCAGCAGATGCTGCATTGGAAGATGATATTCGAAGTGACGGGGAAGATGAAGATGTTAATGTGCAGGAGAATCGCGAAAATATATTGCCAGACCCGGAACACGAAGAATCCAACAATATCAGTTCATCTTTAGACAGCCGGATAGTAAGAGTACTTCAACTAACAATAAGAAGCAAAAGTCAATATTGTTGGACTACCTTACAGGGAGTAAATGCCGGTAGAGGTATATCGATGAATGTTGTTCGAACAATAAGAGGTCCCACAAAAGCATGTAAAGCAATATGTGACCTCATTTCGTCCTTCAATTCTTTTTTTACTGATGAAATAATACCAGAAATATTTTTTGGACGATTGCAGAGATATCTCTATCACGAACAACTAATTTAACAATACRTTCACCGATACAAATTGTCTTGAACTTCGGGATCTTCTTGGCGTACAGACTTTGACCGCCGTTTTGAATTACAATCACTTGTCAGCTAGTAAGTTATTGAATACAACCTTCAGGGGAGGTAGGTATATTGCTGCTATGAGTCCTGATAGGTTCCACTTTTTAATTAGTAGGCTGCGATGGATGATAAAGCATTGAGGCTAGCTCTGCGGCCCACCGATGTCAGAAAGATGTGGGATCTCTTAATAAAACATTGCAACGATACTTAAACTCCAGGAAGTTTCCATACAATCGACGAACAGCTGTTAGCTTTTCGTGGGCGTTGTCCTTTCAAAATGTATTTAAGTACTTAGTATGCCGAATAAGTATGGCTTAAGATTCGTGGTATCCATTAACGGTCCAAAGACAACAATACTTTTGCCAGATCATTATGATTAAAAGCGTTAAAAATAACGTTATGAGGGCAGGGTTAATGACCTTTTTAAAATCCACCCCGCGTTCGCGCAAAACATATTTGGCGATCCTGCCAGGAGCAGCAAAAAAGCTCCTGTTAGACCATAAAAGTTACTAAATTTTAAAAACGCATTAAGCGTTAATGTAACGACTTATCAATTAAAAAGTTATCATTGGTATTGTAAAGCAGCAATCCCTTGAATATACCACGCAACGTGACTACTTGCGAAGGCAAAAAAAAAAACAAAAAAAGAACAATCGACAATGACAGTGTTATCCGCAAAAGCATAAAAATCAAAGCAGAAAGAAAAAACTAAAAGTGCAAACAAAGCGATTAATCAACTCCATCAAACTATATCTATAGTGTGACTAACGGAATATTGTAAAAAAAAAGAAACAAAAATAACTATTTTAAAAATATTTAAAACTCAGAGTTCCTTAAAAACAAAATAAACAGTGTGCCGGTGAAAACTCCGCATTAAAACCGATAAAGCAGCGGCCCATCGTAGAGGAGAAAAGCACAAGCTTCCAAAACAACAGTAGCAGCAAAGGCAACAAGAGCAACAGCATTAGCAACGAAGGCAAAAACTAAACACCAGCAGCAGCAACAACAACATCAAGTTAGTTGTAAGTAAATCCAATATTTCATAATTAAATGGGAAATACTTCCTATTATTAAGTATGAAAAATTTTTTCACTGTGAGTATTGCAAAACCAATATCATAACTCACAAGTGATAGTACAGTGAAGTGAAACAAGATAAAACATAGCAACTGCTACATAGGTGGCAGAATACGAAACAAAGACAATATTAGACTCAATTATGACAAGCAATAAAAATTTATAAATTGTGAAATCTTTACCGGAATTCTCGGGAAGGTCATACGTCAACTGAAGGAAGCTGCGAAAAATTCAATGAATCTCTATTAGGAAGTAAGTAGGACTCATAGAACGAATTCCGAAATAACAGAGCAATTAAATACTAAAGAACGGGAAACCGCGTTTAGAACATTCATAACTAGTTTAAATTATCCTTTAAACCAACTACTTTTTACTTTAACGCCTACCGATTTGCTTAATACTCCTGCTAAAGCTCAATAACTTCAGCCAAAGCAAATGAGATCACAATTCGCGTTACATTTATCCAAAACAAACCAAAAATATCCAAATCGTCCAGAACCAGTGTACGTCGATCAATCAATTAAAAAGATAAATAACTCCAGGCCTATACAAACAAACCAAGCACATGCTTGGAGTAACAGATACAATTGGTAAACCAATTATCAACAAACAAATATACCAAAGGAAAGTTGAAAGTTCACAAGTAAGCACACAGCCTCAACCTAAAATTCAAAGAAGCAATAACATTGATGAAAATCATATTATAAAAACATATCAAAACCGAGCAAATCATTATAATTTTAATAGATACGGGGGCAACCAGTTCATATATACGAACTGGAATTTATAATAACAAAAACATATTACTACTTAAAGCTTAGTATCCAGCTCTCAAGAAACGTAAAGCTTTCATCTAAATAAAAAGCGCTTAAGAAACGGTCAAGAAACTTTTCGGCGATAAATTTACTTGTGCTAGTATGCAGCTCTAAAGTAATCTAGTAGTAGGGGAGCCCAAGAGGGGATTTTTGCAGTTACTAAAGCGTATCCGAATATTTTATGTTGAGAAACATTGCATCTTTTTATGTAGCCCTACCAAATATGAGCCCTTAAGATGCGCTCAGATTAAGGGTGACAAATCTGTAAAAGAACAAACCCCCAGTCACCCTAAAATACTCGAGCACGATAGATTTTTTTTTTTTTTCATTTTAAAGGTAATTCTGTCAAGCGATACAGGTGAAATCGTCGACAAAAGGTCAAGCCTACTGATCACCATAGCGTGTTTTTGTTAGTAGATGCTTGACACTTTTGTTTGTTTCTCATTTTCTCGCACCGTCCTCTGCCGCCATGATGCCATCTGAGCTGATCAGCATAGCGTGGTTGTTATTAGTAAACGCTTGATACTTTTGTTTGTTTGTGGTGTTTTCAATTTTTTTCCGTTTACATAGAGAAGCGTACGAGGACTTCTGATGCTGGCAAATCTTTTTTTGAAGACTATACTGTCACAAAAGAAGTAAAAAATTGAGTTTTATATTTTTTCTCGGTTACAGAAATGCAAAATGACGAGGAAGTTCAAGGAGTTCAAGGAGTGGAAACTAACTTCGACGATGATTCGAATGACGAAAATTGTCATGTTTTTTTTTAATATTTATATCTATTTTCATATTAA
>NW_017537248.1:32313-40683 GCF_001853355.1 Bactrocera latifrons | reverse complement strand
TTTCTATGTATATATATGTATACACTGTTTTTATTACATCCTGTAACAAAAACAAGAACCAAACAGAATTCTTCCACTTTTAAATCCTCAGATGAACGATACTCCTCTATATAATTGTCAGATTATCTTTCGGGAAGACTCTGACATCATGTTCATCCCCTCTTCATAAAAATCTGACGCTCTCGAGTATCTCTAGGTCACCTTTTTTTACAAATTTTAAAATCAGTCATGACTTTTGGCCACGTCGAAATTGTCAGAAATTAAAATGACACACGTTTTAGAGGTTCATTAATATTCGCTTTGAAAATCTGACACGCTCGACTAACTTTTTTTTTTTTAACCTCTCATTATGGCCCTCCGCTTTGAATTGATTGTCAGATTAATATATGTATACGAGTATCAACTATCAGAAATACAATGCGGGTATATACCATAAATGGCTGACGCGCTTGAGTATTTTTATGTGATTTTTGTTTTTACATTTTTAATTTACCGCTCTTCTCCCCACTAAAATGAAAAACTTCACCTAGACATTTTTTTTTAAACGTTATCTTGACAATCTAGTAAGTCTCCATGACGCTCCAGTAACAGCAAATTTAGCATTCCAGGCTCTCCTACTATAGTCGTAATTTTTAATACATTTTTTCAATTAAATGCGAATATTTCAAACCTGGTTTTGCGAAGGAACATGTTCAACATAGTTCTTTCTGAAATGTTGTATAAAACTTACCAATCATCAACAACATTCCTTAAATCGCAAGGAATATATTTATGTGTTTATGCTATGTTATACGTACATATTACTCGCAAAGTATATTTTCGTAGTTTATTCTCTCTTGTTCTTCTAATGTCGGTCATTACAATGCATAACCAGCTGTCAAAATTACTTGAAGAAATAATGTATTTTTATTTTTTTTGAGCAATTACTTGAGAGATGGATGCGGACTTTAAGAAGAGGGTATGAACCATTAATGGTTCGCCATCATAAAATATTTTCATAATATTATATTAATATATTGGGCGTACAAGAACGTTTTTATGAAATTGATAACTTAGAGAGCGATCTCTTAGTTGGAATTAATTTCTTAAATAAAATTGGAGCCAATATTGACATCTGAAATTAATTTATGAAAAGAAAAAAATGTAGAAAATACATTTTCTCAATGTTTCAATTCTTGATAAGCATCTTGGGTCAAGAAAGTCCTAAGGTGTCAACTGAAGTTCATACCGGAAAAAAATAAAACATAAAAAGATTGGTAAAAAAATCAGATTAGAATATACAAATACAAACTTTCAACTTTTTGGAACAAGAAAGTCTTAAAGCGCCAACCGAAGAAAGAAATAAAAGAATATTAAAATAATATTAAAAGAAGATTAAAATTGTGGAACAGACAAGTTCTACAACGCCTGCCGAAGGGAATATTATATTCCCAAAAAAAAAAAAAAAAAAAAAATTAAAGTTTCGTAAAAAAAGTCCTCAAACGCCAGCTGAAGTTTTATACCCATAGAATAAAGATAATAAATTTAAAAAAATATTGTGGAACGACAATATTGTACAACGCCAACCGATGAACTTACCGGCAACATGAATGACAACTATTCCATATTGGGTGAAAGAGGAAATGTTGATAATGATTATTATTCTGTAGAGAATCCCGATAGGTCAAACATTGAAAATCAAGGTGAAGAATTAACTGAGCTTCAAACACATGTATAATAAAAGAACTGCTTAAATATATTCAGACAATAATACAAGCATGTATGTAAAAGGAGAAAGAAATAAAATAATTCCTAAATATAAAAAAAAAATAGTCGCAGAAGACTTAGGAAATAAAGTAAAAATACTAAATAGAAATAGAATAATAAATAAAAACAATATTAAAGTTTAATTTCATTATCTTATAGACACAATGAAGATATTTTCACATATTTCTTTGATACTTTTACATATCAACAATACTTTATCAGACATAGTTAACTACACAAGAGAGAATTACTAATCGAAAGGCAAATAATAAAATGCGAAAATAAGTTTTATTCAGTCCAAAAAAAGTTAAGTAATGCATGATAAAAAGAAAAAATACTTGTTTATCAGACATATTGAATGTCTTAAAGCAAATAAAGTAATAAATATTGTATTAGGCGGTGCTACAATAGTTTCCGGAAAACATAATGTGAATAATCATACAATAGACGGAAGTTTTGAAGATTATGAAATAATTGATGATATAAAATATGAAAATGATACACATACACTTATTACTTCACGCGAAATCTACCTTGTCATGGGCAACCAATGGCCGAAGCTCACGTTTTGTCAAAGAGTCAAAGAGCCGCGGAAAAATATTTTAGTATTGTAAAATATTTTAAAAGGACAAGAACTTGTTGCCAATTTTGTCTTTTTATTTTTCATTCCGTTTATGGTTTTTAGCTTTTCCCATCGTCGCGAAAGCACGCTTATTGGCAAAGACGCGATCGGGAAGATGTAATGGTGTTTGTTTTTACGAAAGAAGCGAGCTTGTCTGTTGAAAGTGCATTTGCGCTTGAAAACGATAAACGAAAATATYAAATCAATATTGATTGATTGATCTTATATATTTATGTATGTAATTATGGAGTGATATATAGATGCGTATGAAATTAAAATGAAATTTTATTTTTGGTGTTTAATTTATTGAGTCTTTGTAAAAACTAAACTGACATTTCACTTAAGACTATAGCTTAACCTACGCTACCGTCGCTGTGGCTACCTGCCGTAGACGTTGGGAGTGTG
The DNA here is from genome assembly GCF_001853355.1 of Bactrocera latifrons. Taxonomy (NCBI): domain Eukaryota; kingdom Metazoa; phylum Arthropoda; class Insecta; order Diptera; family Tephritidae; genus Bactrocera; species Bactrocera latifrons. The sequence goes on along the minus strand of NW_017537248.1, from coordinate 37,910 downwards.
TCGAGTGCTGTTGGGATTATGCTAAAACGCCAAAACGCTGGCAGTCAAATTACTCAATCTATGGTTAGGTACATATACGTATGTATTTGCAGAAGTTAACCCAAAACGCTGGTAGTAAAATTACTCAGTCTGCATTGGCTGGTCGGATGTTAGGTAATAATAATTGCAATTGAAATGGCCGTTTTGGGTTAACTTATACAAATAAAGGTACACATAAATATACAGTATGCGACAAAACTATGTATACCCCATGAAAGTTGAAAAGAAAATTATCATATCTTTTGAAAAGTGAAGTTTATTTTTTTGCATGGTTTTTGTTTTTGCTTATGAGTATACTAGATACAAAAAGCTAGTGACTGCAAAATACGCAGTAATCTGAAAAAAAAGAAATTCTTTGCAACGACAAGAGTATGAATACCCGAATAAATTTTGAGGTTACCTTCATACTAGAGCTTCAATATTTAGTGTTGCCACCCTTAGCATTAATTAATGCCAATATACGTCGAGGCATGCTGTCAACCAAGTTTTGAAGAAGTGATTGGGATATGTTATCCCAGGAGTATTTCAATTTATTAAAAATCTCGACTTTATTTGAATGGCAAGAAGATCGGTCAAGCTTGTCATCCAAATATTGCTATAAGTGCTCACTGGGGTTTAAGTCGGGGCTTTGGGCAGGCCATGGTAGGAGTTCTATCGATTTTTGTTCGAAGTATTCTTTTGCAACCCGACTTGTATGCTTGGGATCGTTGTCCTGCTGGTATAGAAGTTATCCTGTATGTCAATTTTTTGCGTAGCTGGCTCCAAATTGGTACTTAAAATTTGAACATAAGACTCTCCCGTCATTTTACCTTCGATCATTGCGAGATTTGAGAGACCACTGTTGCTAAAACAACCAAAAATCAATACATTTCCGCCTCCAAACTTTATGGTGCTTTGAATGCATTTACTCTGAAGCTTCTCGTGGCTCTCTCGCCAAACTTTTTGCCGTCCTTTAGTATTTTTAAATTCAAATTTGGTTTCATCACTCCAAATAACTTTTATCCAAAAATTTGGTGGCAGTTTGTAATACTTTTTTGCAAACCCCAATCGTGCCTTTAAATTTTTGTTGCTGATGAACGGTTTTTTAATCTTGTAGTGGCTGGAATACCTGTCATCTCGAATTCTTCGTTGAATTGTTCGCTCGGAAACATCTATTTGAAGGCTCTGTTTAATAAATTGGGTTGATACAGTCGGATCTCCCATGAGATATTGTAAACTTGTGCAAACGGTTTTTCCAATCTTCGAAGCACTTCAAAAACTCATTTTTTTATCTTCTTCAGCTCCTTCTTCGATGCCGTCTTTATCTCGTCAAGAGAAGCGTAACGTCGTCCTTTTATGGGCCTCTTCAGTTTAGGGAAAAAGAAAAAGTCACAGGGGGCCAGATCTGGGGAATACGGTGGCTGCGGCATCATTAGTGTGTTTTTTTTGGCCAAAAAGTCGCGCACAAGCAACGATGTAAGTTATCACGCGATGCAAGAATGTAATTGAAGGAGCCCCGAAATATTGCGCGTGGCCTGATTCAGCAACAAGTACCGCACTCAGAATCATGAACGGAAATAACACGTTTTAAGTTGCATCCAAAAGTTGCGCGTGGACTGAGTCAGCAATTATACGTTCTCATGTCTCCCAATACCATCAACACATATTCGTTTTCACGCCTGCAAATACCAGCTCGCAACAACACTAATACTACGCAGCAACGGCGGCAGCAACAGACAGATTGAGGATAGTTCATAATTAGAATAATTTAGTTTAAGGTTTGGTGCTCTTCGAGCTGGACGCCCTCCACTCGAATGCTTGAAATAAAGTCAATAAAARTAAAATTGGTATTTTGAATAATTTGTATGAGTAGGGGCGTTATCGTGGTGCAAAAGCCAATTTTTGTCACATCTTCTCGGCCTTCTGAGAACATTTTGTACCACCGATAAACGTTGCTTCGGTCTAAGGTAGCTTCCCCATATGCCACAGTCAACATTCGGAATGCATCCGCGCACTTAATTTCGTTTTTCGCACAAAATTTGATACAGGTTCTTTGATCCATTTTTTTTAATAGGTAAAAATCGAAGACGATCCAAAACACGTGCAGGCAAAGCAGCTGTCAACAATTAAATGAATATTCAAAATGGCCGAGCTTGTCGGCATAAGTGAGAGACATGAGAACCAACATAACGCCACAAAAAAATCGAATTCGAATATATTTAACCCGCGAAAATTCAAAATTCGCGATACTTTTTGAACATACCTCGTAGTACATACACATGTATATGCGACGCAGTTATAAATATATATAATATAGGTATATGTACATATAAACGAGTGAACTTGAGAAAATGACCTGCGGTCGGTTAATTCTCTTTTCTTTTTTTTTTTCTAACATAATTGAGTATTTGTACAAAGTGTATTGTCACATATGTATGTAGATACGCACATTGCTTCAAAGTCCACATTGGCATATATTCCGCGATACCCCTTGGTTTCTGGCTAACAAAAACCAACAGGATTGTGTAAAAATCCAAAGCGTAATACATATGTACAAACATGCATATGTAAGTTAACGCAACATACGCCGAAATTGGCTTACATAGCTTTTACAAATAACCAACCACTAAAAGCTTACGTAAGTATGCGACTCGGACAGCGATCGCTATCCCACGGTTAAACGACACCACACGCGCATCCGGAGTAAATGACCATACAGCACCGCCGCTACTTGAGAACGTCAGTGCTGCTTTTCAACAASAACAACGACTTCAATGCACCTGTACGTGCAACGTGACTTGCTAGCATAAATTAGGCGTAAAAAGATTTTTGTACTTAATTCTAAGTTTGATGTTAAACAATAAATAACTGGCGCCCAATAAGTTAATCGAGTAAAGGCCCTTAAGAAGTGCCTCGCGCTGCGGCTCAAACTACTAAACAGGACGTGACAGCAGAATAAAAAAGGGATAACTTCGGTGGAAGAAATCCCGCACCCAATGAAGAGTGCGCAACGTTGGACCCCAAGTAGCCCCGGCAAAAAGGAAAACCCCAATGCGCCGTTGGACTTTAATGTAAGAACGTAAATTAAGAATTTAAGTGAATAGGAAGAAGAGTTTAATTCAAATAAAAATAAGTGAAACAGTAAATTTTTTAGTGAAATTTAGTTGAGAGAAACTTACATATAATAAATTAAGCAACTTATTACACAGAAGTGCATTGTTAGCGTAGACCTAGGAAAAAAATACAAAACAGAATTTCTTCAATTTAAACTATAACAAAAAGCTTGTACAGCTTATAATAAAATAAAATAAAGAACCTGGATCAGTTCCAGTTCTTATAACACTAAAAACCACTCTGCGATTCACCACCAAGGGGACCCTCCAGAGATTGATAAATCCAATAAAAACAAAACGTAGTTACAAATTGCTAACATAAAAATAAAACATAATTTCAATTTTAAGGTACATATTTTTGATCATTCTCAAGCCTTCATCAAATTTTTCGAGTTAAAAAACTTCAAAATGAGCAATCCCGAATCCATTATCAGACCCGCCATTCTTAATACCAATGTACCACCACCATCCACTAACCCCCAGGCAACCCCAGAATTAGCCAATATAACGAATTTTACCAAGATGTGTTCCCACATCTTTCCTTAATTTTAAACAAAATTGCTTGCCTCGGAATAGGACCAGAGTCCGTAAACATACTGACGAAACCCCACCGCGATAAAGCACTGGATACATTTGTTAGGGGATTAAACGGCGAACTTCCAAAATTACTCGGAATTAAAGAGCCGACCGATTTACCCCAAGCCCTCCAGTTGTGTATGAGATTGGAGAACCAAAACTTCAGAACTCAGCACGCCTTCGGGAACCAACCCACATTCCGGAAATCACACCCAGCACCACTTCCACCAAGGAGCAACAGCACTTAACGCAAGCCTTTTACCCAAGCCTTGCCACCACATCCAATGCCTCTCATGCAACAAACAGCATATAAAACTTTACAGCCCCAATATCAACAGTATCCTCAATACCAACGATACCTAACCTACCCACAAAATCAACCACCAAGACCCAATCGATACCAAAACCCACCAGCTRGACCCAATCAATACCAAAATCCGCCACCTAGACCCAATTACCAACAGAACCTACCACCAAGACCAATTCAACCCAAAACCCCAATTACAATGGAAATGGATGATTCGCAAAGGACAAAACAAGTAAATTACATGAACAGACCGAACAACAACCAGTACACCAACCATACAAACAGCACAGAATTAACCATATTGAACCCGTTGACTATTAATGATCCAGAACAGCAGAACGAAGAGCAAGACGGACAACCATGGGAAGATTACTATAATCAGTACACTTCACACGACAATACCCCGGCAGAAGATTCTAGCGAATTCTCCGATATTCATTTTTTAGGTTACCAAATTCAACGTTACCCTACTTTCAATGTAAAGATGGTAACGGAGAAATCCTGAAATTCTTAATAGACACAGGTTCTAACAAGAACTACATTCAACCCCAACTTGCCAAAATCCCCATTTCAAACAACGAGAATTTCTATGCCAGCTCAGTAGGAGGGAACATCGAAATCACGCATCACACTTTTCTTAACCTTTTTGGACTTAACGACGAAAATCTAAAATTTTTCATTCTACCTACCCTTAAATCATTTCATGGAATTCTAGGTAATGACAGCCTTAAGCTGTTAGAAGCAATAATTTTCACTTCAAAAAACTATATGCTATTAAAAAATAACATAAAAGTCGTCATCAAACAGCAAACAGCAAAATCAATAAATACTATCGAAATTAGAACGGAACATCTCACACTTGGACAGACAGAAAAACTTCGAAATTTATGTAATAGATACCGCAACTTTTTTCCAACCCAGACGAAAAATTAACGTACACTACCGTTGTAAGGACCGAAATTAAGACGACCACTCAAGATCCAGTATATTCCAGATATTACCCTTATCCCATGTCCCTTAAGGGTGAAGTCGAAAAAAAATTGACAAAATTACTCGAGGATGGTATAATAAGGCCTTCTCGATCCCCCTATAACTCCTCAATCTGGATAGTACCGAAAAATGTTGATGCATCTGGCACAAAGAAGTACAGAAGGCTAATTGACTACCGCAAACTTAATACAGTTACGGTAGCCGATCGCTATCCTATCGCAGATACAAATGAGATACTCTCTCAACTCGGACAAAACAAATTTTTTACAGTTCTTGACCTGAAAAGGGGCTTCCATCAGATTCCATTAGTTGAATCGGACAGCTTTCTCAGTCAACAATGCTAAATATGAATTTACCAGACTTCCCTTCGGCCTAAAAAACGCACCCTCAATTTTTCAAAGAGCATTAGACGATATACTCAGAGAATATTTTGGCAAAATATGCTTCGTTTACATAGACGACATAATCATTTTTGGCAAAGACGAAGACTCCCATCTAAAAAACGTTGAAACAATTTTCCGAACTCTACAAAAAGCTAACATGAAAATCCAGATTGACAAATGCGAATTCTTAAAGACGGAAGTTGAGTTTTT
>NW_017537248.1:29245-30607 GCF_001853355.1 Bactrocera latifrons | reverse complement strand
CAAAATATGCTCAAGCAAAAGCCGTACCTTCTAGAGCATCCAAAGATATAAAAACACCTTTAAGAGAAATCTTGACATCATTTGGAATTCCTGAGAAAATCGTGATTGACAACGAAAAATCATTAAGCTCAGCTTCTATAACCTTCATGTTGGAATGGAGTAGAAATCTTMAAAACCCCACCGTACAAAAGTTCAATAAACGGACAGATAGAGCGATTCCTTTCAACACTCTCCGAGGTACTGAGATGTACTAAGGCAGAGAAAATCCATACCGACTTTAAAGATCTTCTTAATAGGTCTTTGTATAAATATAATTATTCCATTCATTCCACCATAAAAAGAAAGCCTGTAGAAGTATTTTTTGGAAGAACAGTCGGACATAATCCTTTCGAATTAGACAGACAAGAAAATATTAAAAATCTGAAAAACAAACAAGAAAAAGACCTAGAACTTCATAATAAGAATAGAACTGATTTTAAGACATACAATAACGAAGACGCTATTTACGTTCAAATAAATAAAAGACTAGGCAATAAATTAACGGCCCGTTATAAAAAAGGAATAGTTCAAGAAGACAAAGGCAACACGATTGTAACAAAATCAGGTCGCACCTTTCACAAAAGTTTCATAAAAAAATATTACACCCAATTTTTCAGGATCCTGCTTGCTTTGTGCAATGCAGAAGTTAAAATTTTGGACTATACGAACAGCCACTTAGTAAAGATAGAAATAGGAACCGCAAAGGTCCAGACCGGAACATTCAGATTGATACACACCATTAACCTCGACCTATATGACTCCGTGCTCAACGAAATACATTCCTCAATAGAACATTACGTAACAAGGAAAGGCCGTAGCTATTCATTCTTATCCCAAGAAGAAAAATTAATCCGATCCAATCCCAAAAGAACCAAGCGAGCAATAGATTCTCTTGGCACAGCCTGGAAATGGTTGGCCAGATCCCCAGACCATGAAGATTCGAGAATATTAAACAATAAAATAAATAACCTGTTAGTTAATAATAACCAACAAGTAATAATTAATAAGTCTATTCTAGAAAGAATAAACAATCTGACGTATATTTCTAATGTAATATTAAATGAAATTAAGTCAAATGACATTGTCAAATTAGAAGTAGAAAAAGGTATTGAGACAAAATTAAATTTAATTAAAGAAGAGTTAACAAATATAGAGTATTCTATCCAGTGGGCGAAAGCTGGAATTGTAAACTCGTTTATGTTATCAAATGAAGAATTAGTTGTAATCAAGGAAACATTAGAAAAACAAAATACGCCTTACATAAATGTAATCGAAGCTATTGAATTTAGCGATGTCAAAATTGCATCAAATTTATCATCTATC
>NW_017537248.1:7999-29067 GCF_001853355.1 Bactrocera latifrons | reverse complement strand
GCTACGCATCCAACTGTACTTCAGTCAATAACCACCACATACCAACAATAGAAGAGGTWACACCTGGTTTATTGCTTATCAACGGCTATAATGGGTCTCTGAAGATAGACAACGAGGTTATCAGTCTACAAGGAACCTTCCTRATAAAATACGATAACGCAAGTTTAACTATTGAAAACAAGAATTATACAAATAGAAATCAAGTTCTTGCACAACCCCTACCAGCTATCATCAAATCAGCAGACGTTACAGCACATCTCGAAGAAGTCCTCTCTCTGCAATATTTGAAGGACCTTAACGTAGCAAATATCCAACAAATCAATGCCATCAACACTAAATACAAAATCAGCCTATTCACTGGATCCACAGCAATAATACTATTACTTTTTTCCCTGTTTGTAATGATAGCAAGGAAGATCCTCCTCAAACGAAAATCAAAATTTCGTATTCAGGTCAATAATAATCTTACACCAAYGAAAGGATCAAATCCTACGCCAACGGGGACGCTGCATGTTCTAAAGGGGGAGGAGTTAACGCAACATACGCCGAAATTGGCTTACATAGCTTTTACAAATAACCAACCACTAAAAGCTTACGTAAGCATGCGACTCGGACAGCGGTCGCTATCCCACGGTTAAGCGACACCACACGCGCATCCGGAGTAAATGACCATACAGCACCGCCGCTACTTGAGAACGTCAGTGCTGCTTTTCAACAACAACAACGACTTCAATACACCTGTACGTGCAACATGACTTGCTAGCATAAATTAGGCGTAAGAAGATTTTTGTATTTAATTCTAAGTTTGATGTTAAACAATAAATAACTTGTACAAAGTGCATTGATCTCTAAAACAGCGGTCATTAGCACATAATAAATAAAATATTCACCTATAGGTATACCCTATAGGACATTTGGACATAAGCTATATGTAAAAAAAATTCACACAGGAAAATAAAATACATAAAATATTTCCGGTCATTAATAAATAGGAATAAAATAAATAGGGGAATGTTCCGCACATAGGAATCCCGATATTTTTTTCCCTAGTACAGGTTGACAGCTGCAACCAACTGTCATCGGCTCGTCTCATACTAAGCTCADWTTCTATATAGCACTCGAGCTGTGAACACGTGTTATAACCTCTCTGCGACAACAAAAAGAAATTCGACDCBCCGAAAGTTTTTTTTTCAACTCTGTGTACAGTTGATTTTTTTCACATTTCCAATAAATTCATCCAGGTAAAAATGTTTATAATATTAGTTGAGCTTTTAGCCTTCGACACACAAAAAGGGAGTCCCGGGCTCTGCGACAACAAAAAGAAATTCGACAATCCGAAAGTTCAACTCTGTGTACAGTTGATTTTTTTCACATTTTCCAATATCTTTATAATATTAGTTGAGCGTTTGGGGAATCTCGGGGCAGTTATTACGGGGAATATCGGGCCACATACTTTTTTACATTTGACATGCTAACTTCATATATTTGACGTGTATAAGTGATTTTTCGTGTAGAATTTCAATAACACAATAGTTTTTCAACATTTCCTGATAGTTTCGTGCTCCGAAACATTTTTTTTAGTCATTATGCCGCGGTACTATCCCAAACAAGAGAAAATTGTTGATTTCGACAACATTTTGGAGGCGATCAAGTCGGTGTAAATACATCACAACAGCGTTCGACAATCTGCGACGGCACACAAAATTCCGTGGACCAACCTGATGCGTTATAGTGCAGCATTTGCTGGCTGAAATAACTTTTATGTGACTTTTTAACCGAAATCAAAACGTGGCCCAATATTCCCCACCTTCCCCTAATTAAATCAAATTTAAGCGATTTATTATTTATTTCATTTGAGAACTCTTATTAACTTAAAAGAGTTCGCGATTACACATATTATCAAATACGTAAAGCGTTGTCGTTATATCAATTTCGTTGAAAACTCTTATTTACTCAAAAGAGTTCTCGTCTTAACATATAAATACATATACTATATACGAAAATATTTGTGAAATCTCAGTTTATCAAAAAGCCAATGCTTTTATTGTTTTTTTTTTTTTTTTTTTTTTTTTTTTTTTTTTTTTTTTTTTTTTTTTTTTTTTTTTTTTTTTTTTTTTTTTTTTGTTGTGAAACTCTTACATACAAAGAGTCTTCTATTCAACTTTTATATACGAAACTACATCTTATACATCTGCAAGTTTTCACTAAGAGGTTTTTGATTTATTCTATACATCTTTTAAATGAGCTCAGACTTAAAGCAATCTAAAACAACTCAGTTGCTAAAAGTTCCAAAGATGATTTCAGACGAAGAAAGTCCGTGTTCTCATCTTCACCGATTGAAAATAGTTCCGAATCGGTATTAGAAATCAAAAAAAGAAAATCTTGACAATTTCTGGACACGTCTCCAAGCATCATATGACGCAATCGTAGAATCTGAATCTGAAGAGTGGTCGTCCTTCCGGGACATGTTTACAGTCGTGTACATAAACCATCCTAAATTCTCACAAGCGCACCCTCATATACAAAACCAAAGGGCAAGCAGGCGTAATAGTCAAACAGTTCGCTCTCAATGACGAAAATTTCAAACTTTGTTTGGGAAGCTCTTAAAGCACGTTACGAAAACAAGAGAATATTGGTCGACAAACAAGTGACGATATTAATAAATTTACTAAAGATTCAGAAAGAAACGAGTGAGGAATTCATAAAGCTTCAATCTACTTTTTCAAATTGTTTGTAGGTTTTATCGACACAGCATATTCCCACAGATAATTGGCACCCCATTCTGGTATATATAGTATGTACAGCTGCATTACCAGAAAAATCGTTGCTTTTGTGGGAGCAATCGCTCTGTGGCAGTAAATGAAAGAATTTCTTACTTCCCAATGTGAACTTGTAGAAAGGGTAGATAAAAAAAACTCCTCAGAACGAAAAACATTGAAAATTCATTCAGTGTTACATATATCAAATTATTCACCCCTAAACAGCGCTAAAGTAAAAAGAGCAACAGGTTTAATTGCAACAACACATTCTAAAAACTGCCAAGAAGAATCATGCTGCTTAAAGCCTTTAAAGGCCCAAACGCTACATAGCGAAAATCGAACACCGAGGAGAACTGTTTAAACTCAGAGCCTTAATAGACCAAGGATCACAACGATCATTTATAGCGTCTAGGGCATAAAACAGGCTACAGTGCCAACAAAACTGGCCAATTTTGAAATCACGGGAAAGGGCGGAACTCAAATAAAATCTGCCCCATTACCCTCTTTTCCCGCAAAGTGGATAAGTGCATACAAGCAGACCGCAATTAACCAATATGCTACCCAGCTATCATATAAATAGCTAGCATTGGCAAAAGTTTTCCCAAATAAATCTAGCAGACTCAAACTGCAACATCCTCGCCCAAGTAGATCTTCTATTAGGCAGCGATCTCATACCACAGATAGTACTCGAATATATTGAGATAATCACAAATACACTTCTGGCGCAAAATACCATTTTTGGATGGGTCCTAAGAGGTCTAACTGCGGAACCAGTCGCAACAATGACAACTCAAGTTGAGGAAATCTCAAACGAGTGCCTCAATTCACAATTGAAAAAATTTTGGGAATTAGAAGAACTCCCCCCCCTATCCGTCACAACATCTGAAGATCAGTATTGTGAGGACTTTACAAAACCACAACTAATAGATGGTAGGTACGTCGTACGATTACCACTTAAGTAACAATTTCCTAACACACTCGCCTTCGGTCACTCACGCACCTCTGCAATACAGCAGTTTCTAAGTATGGAAAGAAACTTACTTAAAAAAGGTGAACTCAAATCAGAATATGATAATGTGTTAGAAGTATACCTTCATTTAGATCATATGGAGGAAGTAAACCCTGGTGAGAAAATCCTCAACGGCAAATACTATCCCTTTTACCTGCCACATCACGGAGTAGTAAGGCCAGACAAAAAAAAAAAAAAACAACAACAAATGTAAAAATTGTTTTTAATGCCTCGAAAACCACTAGTTCGGTTAATTCCCTAAATTCTATACTATTTAGAGGACCCACACTCCTCCCTTATCAAAGGTAATAAAAGCCCTCAAATCCGCAGGGTTTCCATTAAAAAAGTTTACGGCAAATCACCCAAATATACTCAAAAATATTCCAAGCGAAAATTTGTTGGACACTAATTTCCTTATATTCGAAAAGGAAAGTACAACAAAAACAATAGGCACCCAATGGAATGCGATATCGGACCAGTTCTCTTACACGACAGAGTCCATATCCACATTATCAGTCATCACAAAAAGACAGATTTTATCCTCGGTGGCAAAAGTTTTCGACCCCGTAGGATGTGTTTCGCCAATTACGATCTAAGCGAAAATCTTAATACAAGAGTTATGGCTAGATGGAACCGACTGGGATGAACAAGTGAAACCTTTTYGCTAAGAAAACTCCTCCCAGTTCGCAAACAATCTTAATGATACTTCTCAGATAAAAATTCCACGATGGGAAAATTTCTCCCCCGATCACAAAGAAGAATTACATGGCTTCTGTGACGCCTCTGAAAAAACATACTAGTCTACTATCTATCTGCGCACGCAAAGTGACACCACGACCACAAGCCACTTATTAGTCCACAAAGCCAAAACGGCACCTCTAAAACCAATAAGTCTCCCACGACTCGAGTTATGTGGCGCACTACTACTTTCCAAATTAGTAGCCATAGTGCAAATGCATTTAAACACGGCAAAATGCAAAATATATATATTGGGTCCGATTCCGAAATATTACTAGCCTGGTTGAAAAAACCACCATGTGCATGGAACACGTATATTTCTTCAAATACTTGACCTAGTGGGATCAGCCACTTGGCGTCACGTAGTCAGTGCTGACAATCCTGCAGATCTTGGTACAAGACGGTGCAAGCCACTGCACCTTGCCCCCGATGGTTGATATAATCTCCTGATTCTTGGCCACAATCCCTCATGCGCAGCATTATCGCACCAGAAGGTCGAAAAATCGCAACATTTCACACATTATGGGATGATGGCAAGAGCTTTCAGGGTAGTCGCTTACATGTTCAAATTTATTGAGCAACTCAATGGCAAAGTCAAAGGGTCACATAATTTCCCATGCAACATAGTGACGCACCTAGAATTACAAAAGGCAAAGATCATACTAATCGCATATACACAAGCGCGATACATCAGCCGCGATATATCACTTCTAAGAGGATCGAAGCCGATTGATAAAAAGAGCTCATTCTTAGTTCTAATCCCATTTCTGGACACGAAAGGTCTGCTTCGTGCCAATGGTCGGCTTGCTAAGTCCAGTCTAAAATACATGAACGCTACCCCGTAATAATTCCAGAGATATTCCCCATAATACATAAATCCACATCTTAATGCTACACGCCGAACATCGCCTCATGAAACATATGGGACGCCAGGAGTATTATATCCTCCGTCGTAAGCCGCAAATCCAGAAGTGCATCTTCACGTGCAAGATTTGCATCATGCACAAACAGATGAAAGGCTATGTGAATCTCTTTGCATATTTCACGACAAAGGCAGTACATATTGAACTATGTAGTAATCTGACGACGGAAGCTTTTCGCGCGGCATTTGCTCGCTTCGTCGCTCGACGTGGCAACACATCAAAAATCATGACCGATAATGGCAAAACCTTTATTGGAGCTCAACGAGCCACAGAAAAACAATTTGTGGATTATTTCTTACAAAAGTCCGCCCCTCAAGGTATCAATTAGCAATTTATACCCCCAAGCGCTCTTCATTCGGGTGGTTTATGGGAATCAGCTGTAAAAAGTTTCAAATCCCATTTCAAACGGGAAGCTGGAAATTACAAATTCAATTACGAAGAATTCGCGACGTTATTAAATCGAATTGAAGCCGTTGGAAATTCACGGCCAGACACAGTACTCTTGCAGGATCCCTCAGATTTCTAAAAGGAGCATCCATTCTTGCCTCAACTGAGCCAGGTGTGGAGTCGCTATCGTTACTAAATAGATGGGAGAAAATTAAAATTCTCCATCATGATTTCAGCTTCCGATGGAAGGACGAAACTTGAAAACTGTGTCCTCCATGCTGTTTGCCTACCCCTACCGAATGGCGGCTTGGCCGTATAGAAAAGCTACATTACGGCTCCGACAGTCACATACGAGTCGTTGATCTCCGTACGCAAAACGGAACGCTAACCAGATCACTCGTGAAGCTGTGCTTTCTGCCAACATCCGACGATTGCGAATCTGAAAAAACAAACCGATATTATAGCGACATAATAAACAAATCAAAGTAAAACAATAAAATACAAGAAATACGCCGATAACAACCCGTCGAATAATAACAAAGAAAACTGACACAAAACGGTTGATCAATACGACGACCCATTCATGCCACATATCGTGGCACGATGGCCAATGTCTAATTGTATTATAGATTTATAATCAATAATCTTCTCTATACAGATCACCATGGATGTAGATAGACCAGCCGCATACACGCCAACCGCTCGGGCGGATGCCAATGTGCCACGCACCGGGCGTACTCTACCGCCCCGAACGGTAGTTGCAACAGCATCAGCCGCTGCACCGGCAACAACCGCATTGGCGACAACGTTGGCACCTGGACCGGCAAACGCGCCTGCAGCGGTACTTGTACCTGCACGTCGTGGTGGCATCCAACCACCACATACCACATCAAGGACTTCAGAGACCCTTCGGATAAGGTGCCCCATTTGTAGACGCCTACATCGTCTGCACCATTGTGGAATATTTAGGGGTATGCGACTTCTGCAATGGCAGCAAGTTGCCCAGGCACACGTGCATTGCCTCAACTGCCTATCGCACACTCATGCGACTCCAGAGTGTGAGTGACGGAGGCTGTGCCAAATGTGTCACTGGCCGCATCACACCCTGCTACAACGCAGCTCGTCACGTGAAGTGAACCGGGTACCCAAACATCGCGGCCGCGTATCCCAACTTCCACCCGCTAATCGTGTCATACACCAGCGGAGTGGAATCTCATTGCGGTGTCGACAGCCTGGGCCATCACCTCATCGATCTACGGGTCTGAATAGCGTTATGACAACACTACAGCAGCTGCAGCGCCTTCTAGGTTAAACAGTCGCCTAGGGGGGCCGGGATGGCTTAATGAGCTTCCGACCCCACTCACAATATAACACACCTACACCATATACACTGACCATACTCAACACACCTGCATCATCTACACCACCTCTTCATCCCACACCACAAACATTACAATCAGCGTATCAGCATATACATACAATAAATTCCACACCACACACACGGGGACACCGAACACAATTTTCAAAAGGGACTGACGGGCAGCACCGAGCCCCTTTCTCTCTCGAACTTTAACATTTTTTTTCCATCGTTCAGGAATTTTGGATAGTTATATAATATCCAAAGCCTTGTATCTAATGCCGTATGCCTGGGGTATCCGTATTTATCCTGCACGAAAATAAAGCGACTTCCCAAACCCAATTTTGCAGTACTTTGGCGAATGTTTCATTTTAATATATCTATGTACTTCTTAGCATTCATTATCCCATCAATAAAGTGCAAATTTCATACTCCCGAAGAACTTAAACATCCCCAATCATCACAGATGATACGTCGTGTTTAAATGTGGGCATAAAGTTTTGTTTATACAAGCTACTATTTCCCTCCCATATTCTTACTCGTCCATCGGACATTCGCAAGTTGAATTTTGATTTATCACTGAAAATCACCCTTTTCCAGATTTTTTTGCAAAAACTATATGCTTCCTTCGATTGATTGCACTGATAAATGGCGTGAGACCCTGCTCCAAAATCCCATTTTTTATGTTATTTCGTAGAGTTTGTGCTGTTAAACTTATATCAGAGTTTGAATTCAAAAGAGCAGAAAACCTCACCCCACTAATAGCCACATCTTTTCTTATTTCTCGTAGAATAAAAGATTGTTGGCGCCTATTCAAAATGCATCTGTTTTGATTTCTGACCTTTTTATTGATTCTTTCGGTTTATTTATATATTTTAATAATGGATTGAAAAGTGTAGCAGCTTCATTCGTAATTTTTGCGATTTCTCGAAAAGATTTGCCATCTTTATTTAAATTTATAACTAAATATCTCATTTTATTTGTTAATTCACTTAACTTCCGTCCCATTTTTTAAGCTTTTCACTTTTTTCACACAACATAAAGCACACTTGAAGAAATAGAGCTAACGCAGTTAACAACCGCGCTATAGTCGTTTGTTCTTTTCGCTACTTGGCGCCAATTAGATATTCCAAGTGAAGCCAGGTCCTTCTCCACCTGGTCCTKCCAACGGAGTGGATGTCTTCCTCTTCCTCTGCTTCCCCCGGCGGGTACTGCGTCGAATGCTTTCAGAGCTGGAATGTTTTCATCCATCCGGACAACATGACCTAGCCATGTTCGCTGAACTATGTCAATGTCATCGTATATCTCGTACTCATTCTTCCATTGAATGCGATATTCGACGTGGCCAACGCGCAAAGCACCATAAATCTTTCGCAGAACTTTTCTCTCGAAAACTCGCAACTTCGACTCATCCGTTGTTGACATCGTCCAAGCCTCTGCACCATATAACAGGACGGGAATTATGAGTGACCTATAGAGTTTGGTTTTTGTTTGTCGAGAGAAGACTTTGCTTCTCAATTGCCTACTAAGTCCGAGGTAGCACCTGTTGGCAAGAGTTATCCTGCGTTTGATTTCTAGGCTGACATTGTTGGTGGTGTTTACGCTGGTTTTTATCTACAACTTCAAAGCTATGACTGTCAACAGTGACGTTAGTGCCAAGTCGCGAGTGCGAGGACTGTTTCTTTGATGAAAGGAGATATTTCTTACCCTCGTTCACTGCCAGACTCATTTGTGTTGCTTCCTTGTCCAGTCTGGAGAGAGCAGAACTAACGGAGAAGTACTTCTAATGTATGATATATTAACAAAAAAATGAATTGAGTATTTCAATTAAATTTAGAATAAGTGGTGATAATATAGAAAAACCAGTGGTGTACGAATATGGATTTTACACACTGTACCTATTCTATTAAATATTAAAATTAAAAATTAAAAAGAAAAAGAGGAAATGTTAACTATCTACACAAACTAATAAGGTACAGAATATATATTCGAAGACGGGATGCTTCGATTTAGAGGTGGCGGAGTTAACGCCTCCAATAGCTAACATCACTTATCTTTAAAATAAACAATAAGTATATAATTTCTTTATTAAACGAATGTGTCAAATACGTTACTGACACATCGACAATTAGGAAGCGGTCATCAACTCTAATTTATGGCACGCCTTAGCTTAACTCTACCTACATAATCTAACTCCTAAGATGAAACTTTGTATATAGCCTTAAGAAATCAATTGTATAAATAAAAGTGAAATAAAGATATTTCAGTTGAGTTTGCCTTATAACTTCACTAGACTCACCTTATTAGAGGTCCCTCCGCGTTCGCGCGAAACATAACTTGCATGCCGTAATATCTCCCCGAACATCCCTTTGCCTTCAAGCGTTTTTTCACAACGATCTCCAAAACTAAAAATCATAAATTGATAAACTTTCTGATATTCCTCTGGAAGGAAAAGTGTCAACCTCGCAAACCCACAAAGCACAGAAACAGGCAACATAGTTTGTTTAATCCAAACAAATACTCCTCTGCATTACTCCCACAAATTATGTAAAGTAATAGAGGCTTAATGCAGAGGAATATAAACCGCCCCCACTTCACGCAACAGAACAGAAGGAGAAACAAAAGAAAAGACTTTTCCCGCACTTTTTACAAAAAATCATATTATTATCCCGCCGCGATACACCAGCGAACACAACAAGTGAAAACCGAGAACACAGTTAAGTAAAATGAAACACAACAAACAGAGAAACCCCTCCAATCATCATTTCAACCAAAACCATCAATCAAGGAATAAACTAAATTGAACTCGCAACAGGTTACCTTAATAAAATAAATTAACATAGAATTGCATACTTATATCTACAAATAACACACTTAACCATTATTGGTTACATACACACATACATATATACTTGTATATACCCAAATATATGTATATGAAAATAAAGTTTTATAACGTTTGAACTTAAATTAATAATCTTTTAATTATTCGCAACCGGCCCCTACGTCGACATACCCCGACATTTTTGGTCCTATCAAGACGCGATAATTAAAAGAAAAAGTCTTCATTGGAATTTTACCACTAACATCGTTGGAGTTCCAGAACCAAACATAAAAGTTTAAAGAGTGCACCCAACAGACAAAAAGATTATACGCTGAATCAACAAAATACCCCAACAAGTAACTAAAAACAAACCGAAATTAACAAAAACCGGAAAAAAGCTGTAAGTGCGACCCATATTTTTCTATATATAATACGTAATAATATGAAGTGCAAATTATCTTTGTTAAAAAGTGCCCATTTGTCAAATTGTGTTCTTAAGAATATTTAAGCATAACTTATTTGTTTTATTGGGTTGACAAAAATTTGATTTGAACTATTTAATTATATACATACACATACCTACATATACTTACCCAAGAGAAGAAGTGCAACAATAAAATATATGACTTTGCCGTCGGCTATTGCATTCTTCTCGTTGAACTAAAATTATATATATAAATAAATATGCATCCGCATTTACATACCTATATACGAATAGCGCACCCATTCGCTTATATTTGTTGGTAACGAAAATTGTTAGTGAACAGAACGCCAAAAGACAAATACCCAGTAGGAAATTAATAAGGTGACCCAGTAGGAAGAAGTGCAAAACCCTTCAAAAATTTTATTTATCGATTTCTTTCTACGATTCATCGGAAATTTAATAATTTCATGTAAATATCAACCATCGGACACTAAGGAGATAAAAGCAAGAAAATTAATTTGAAATTTGGAAGATAAATAAACTATACGAAAAGTTTTTAAAGTTTGTTTTATTATATTTTTGTAACTCTAAGCGACTTATTTTGCTCGTTTAATCCCCATATTAAATATATCTTACCCAAAAATGGAAAAGGAGGATTTCAAAACTACGACAACGGATTTAATTGAATTCGTAGTAGACCATCTTCAGACCCAAGCTGAAGATGAATCGGTCTATACCCCAGAAATTAAAAGGGTCGAACTAAATTCGCTCTATGAAAAAGCAAGGCGCTCCTACGATGCGATCAGAAGAATGTCTGGCGAAAGTCATGAAACCATCGATTTCTTAAAGTGAAAGAAAAATACCAAAAAAGTTATCAAACGTACCTCTTTTGCCTAGCTTCCATCAACGAAGATGTAGATACGCGTAAAACACAGGTGTGAACCCAACCCATTACGGAAAAGACTTCAGAAGGCACGATGATGGGTTTCGCTCCTGCAGTTCACCTTCCACCATGTCACACTGACATCTTTTATGGAGATTACACAACTTGGAACACCTTTCGGGATATGTTTACAGCCCTGTATATCCGTAACCCAAGGATTAGTAATGTTGAAAGACTCTTTCACATTACTCAGAAGACCCGAGGAGAAGCAAGAGAGGTTATTCAAAACGCGCCGCTGACTACTGATGGTTTCATACTAGCCTGGAAAAATTTAGTCGACCAATACGAAAATAAGAGGTTGCAGGTAAGCAACCAATTAAAGACCCTTTTTAACCTACCCCAAGTAACTCAAGAAACAGGTTGTGCTACAAAAAGCTCACAACGTTCGGTTAATAACGTGTTACCCAATTTAAACAATCTTGAGATTGACACAAACAGCTGGGATCCGATATTGATATATCTGCGTAGTTCAAAGCTACCTAAACAAACTCTCGAAACCTTTGAATATACCCTAGCAGATAATTCAGATATACCTATGTGGTCAAATTTCGACAGTTTTTTAACCCACAAATACAAAACTCTTGAATCTGTTGGAAATTTCAAAGCTTCAGTAGCAAAATCGCCCTCATTCCACACCGATACAGTTAAAAGAACAGATGAAAAGAAATATAAMACTTTTCATGCAAACGTGGCTGAAACGCCAATTGCTAGACCCTCTAATACTCAAAGGAATACTAATTTCAACTTTACTCAAAATAATACAGATACAGAAAGCTGTAAGCTCTGCAAAAAGCAGCACCCTAGTCGAGAATGTCCCAAATTTCTCGCAATGAATGTAGAGACACGTATTTCCACAATCAAAAAATATGGTTATTGCTATAACTGCTTGGTCATTTCACATGGCTACAAGAACTGTGTGAGTAAATTCTCGTGTAGTAAGTGTCTCAAAAAACACAATACTCTGATCACAGAGAATCCAGCTTTGGACCTGAATCCACTCCGGAAATACCTCCAAGTACCGCACTACCCACCCAAAGCTCAAATACAAATCGGCAAGCATTCGCAACAACTATACAGTCCACTAAATCATCAACCCAAAGTAGGAAGCAGATACTACTCGGTACTGCAATGGTTCAAGTAGCACATAACGGCCAGCTATATTCCGCGAGAGCTCTTGTTGATTCAGGATCGGAAGCCACATTTATATCTCGAAGACGTCAGAAAAGTTTGGATATACGCACCCACTCTGTATCAGCCCATCTTACCGGCTAAACAATGCAGGTTCAGCAACACCAGCTAATATTTGTGAAATCACGCTTTGCTCATCCTTAAACACAAATTATAAGGTATCACCACAGGCATTTATACTAAATAGCCTAACCGATAATTTACCCTCATACCCCTTGGATCCCAAGCAGTGTCTTAAAAATTTTTGGATTCACTTTAGTAGACACCCAATTCCACAAACCCAGACCCGTGGATATTTTAATCGGTAGTGATATCTAGCCGAGTATTTTACTCTATGGAGTAAAGAGAAACATACTCGGTTCACTCTTAGCTCAAGAGACAGAATTCGGATGGATATTATCTGGACCCATAATCCAACCCTCCCAAAATTCCGCCATAGTCTTATTTCACAATAAAGTGAACCTTGAGAATCTACTTACACGTTTTTGGGACGTGGAGGAAATCCCAAAGGAATCCGTAGTTTCCAAATCAGACCAAATTTGTGAGGAAATTTTCCAAAAAACCACCCGACGTAATTCAGATGGGCGCTATATAGTAACCCTACCCTCCAAAGAACCCAACAATATTGATAGCGGATACTCTAGACATACAGCGTTGGCCCAATTCCTCCGAAATGAACGAGCTTTACTTAAAAAACTCGAAGTGAACGTAGAATATGACAAAGCAATTATGGAATACTTGGAACTCGGACACATGAAGAACGTAGAGTGTGATCCTTCTGTAAAAGCGACCCAACATTACTTACCACACCACGCAGTCATTAAACCCGATCGTATAACCACGAAATTGCGTGTGCTATTTAATGCATCTTGCCCCACGTCAAATAACAAAAGTTTAATGAGGTCTTACATATCGGGCCTACTTTACAGAAAGACCTTGTCATTCTGGATATTCAGAAAATGTACCGGCAAATACTCGCAGACTCTAATCATACTCGGTTCCAAAGGATACTATTTAGGAAGTCCCCGGAAGACACTATAGAAGACTTCGAATTGCAAACAGTCACGTGCGGCATAAATTTTGCGCCGTATCTAGCGATCCGTACCCTCATGAAGCTAGCCGATGATATAGGAGAGACTCACCCATTAGCAGCCAAAATACTTCGCTTCAACCTCTCGGAACCTGAAAACACCAAAACCCTGGGCATTCGATGGAACTCCCAAAAAGGATTAATTTTTCTTCCTCGTCATCTCAATGGAGAAAAAATCCGCACACACCAACAAATATGGCTAGATATGTCTGACTGGGATGAAAGCCTTATGGATGGAACACTTTCGTAAAGGATTACGAAAACATAAATAAAATTGAAATACCCAGATGGACCCATTTTAACCCAACAGCTACCATCGAACTCCACGGTTTCTCTGATGCTTCAGAAAAAGCGTAGGCCGCGACACTTTACATAAGGGTTCTAGTTGGACATAAAATACGGACAACTCTCTTAGTGTCAAAAACAAGAGTTGCTCCTATTAAAACCATATCCCTACCCAGATTGGAACTCTGCGGAACGGTTCTACAAGCTAATCTTGTTAACTTTACCCTATCCCAACTACACCTAACCCAATATAAAAACTATTTTTGGACCGACTCAACCGTAGTTCTCGCTTGGTTAAACAAACCACCATGTTCATGGACCACTTTTGTTTCTCATCGAGTAGCTGCAATCACCGAGAAAGGTAGGAGTCGATAATTGGAACCATGTGGAAAGCCAAGAAAATCCCGCAGACTTGGCAAGCCGAGGATGTACACCCACCCATCTATTGAATTGCAACCTCTGGTGGCATGGACCCCAATGGCTACAACATGAAAAGGAGCATTTTCCAGCAAAAACACTACAACACTACGGTGGAATTCAAACCTGTTAAGACGTTTGCGATAACCACCAAAGAGGATATACTCGGAAGGTTTTCCTCATTCCCCAGAGCTATTCGAGTTATCCTATCTTACTACCCTATAATAGTCGAATGTCAAAATTACTAACTCAATTTACCCATTTAGCAACGTCACACGGCGGAAATCAGCTAGTTCTTCGACTTCTAAGGACAGAATTCTGGATACCCAAAGCAAGATGCTGATTAAAATAGTAATTCATCAATGCGAAACGTGCATCATACACAATAAGTCTCAACAAACTCAAATAATGGCAGCTCTTCCAAATGAAGGAGCCATCGACTTTGCTGGACCCTATGACATCAAAAACTACACAGGGAGAGCATGTCTAATCACCAAAGGATATATATATATGTGTATTTGTGTGCTTCTCAACTAAAACAATACATCTCGAATCTGTTAGCGATCTCACTACGCAAGCCTTCCTAGCAGCATTCTCCCGTTTCTTCTCGAGGCGTGGATGTCCCGCCAATCTTTATTCAGACAAAGGAACAAACTTTATAGTAGCTTCACAGTTGCTAATTAAAGATCGGCATGAATTTCTACAGACACTTCGAACTCAAACTACATCCCTGCATAGTCATCAAAACATCTCATGGCACTTCAATCCACCAGGAGCTCCACAAATGGGTGGATTATGGGGAGCAGGCATGAAAAGTCTAAAAACCCATCTCAAAAAGATAGCAAAATTACAAGAATTCACGTTTGAAGAATTTGCTACCTTGTTAATCCGCATCGAAAGTTATTTAAACTCTCGGCCAATAAGCCCCATAAGCGACGACTCAACAAACTTGGAGCCTCTAACTCCAGGACACTTCCTTATAGGTACCCCATTGCTAAACCCTGCCGAGCTCAATTTAGAGGATGCAAACTTAAGCATCGTTAACAGATGGCAGAAACTAAAAATACTCTACCAGCCCATTTGCAAGAGATGGAGACGGAGAAGAATATCTTAATGAACTACACAAACGATATAAATGGGAAAATCCACAACGTAATGTTGAAGTTAACGACTTAGTCGTTATAAGAAACGAAAACATTTCCCCAACGAATGGAAGAATCCAAAAGGTCATCTCCGGCTTAGACAATAAAACACGAGTGGTTGAAATCCGAACTGCTCAAGGCACAGTAACCCGCCCCATCATAAAAATTGTGATATTAAGTACAGAATAACATAAAATTTTTCTCTTCCTTTTCAGTGAAATGGCCCCAACAATCACCAACTCACCCAAACCTCGTCGTATGAGCTCAACAGTTACCATCCGGTCCCGTAGCGCAACTCGTAGCATTACACCGATTTCGGAAGACTCTCGTCGTATGAACTCAACAATTACCATCCGGTCCCGTAGCACAACCCGTAGCATCAGCCCACTCTCGGACGAAGGAACCCTGGCAAGACGCCTTCATCGCTTTAAAGTGACCCTTTCCCCTATTCGAGAGGAGCGAGGAAATACCCATCGCACGGCCCGGCGTACTATCAGCCGTTCAGCAAAACGAACACACAAACACGTCGCTTGTGGATTGTGTCAAAAAGATCATAGACTGGTAACATATTCAAAATTCACTCAAATGAACATAAACGAAAAGTTTGACGCAGTCATAAAGTATAAGTATTGCGTCAATTGCTTGGGCAGAACGCATTTCACCCAAAAGTGCACAAGTAAAAAACGATGTTCCACGTGTAATGGGGAACACCATTCACCCCTACATGAGCACCTCAGGTTATTCTGCAAAGAGCCAAAGAAAACTTCAAAAAACGAAGAAAAATTACATAGACAAAAAGATCAACCCAGACTACTGGCCAAACCGACCCTCATACCAACAGTCATGGTCAAAGTTAAACACGACGGCAAATGGAACAAAATACGAGCCATAATCAACCCGACCCGAAAGGTGACTATAATTGCGTCAGAACTGGTTCAGAGATTGAGGTTACCAAAAACGTACCTCGACTCGCATCGTATATGCAAAGTCGTAATAGGAGAGAAAAAATCTTCGATTAATGACCAAAAAATATATCTAGGAAACTCGTTTTAAATTTTTTGATCGGTTTTGCCGTTTTCGAGTAGTGTTGGTCACCGACTTAGAAAACACCATTTGGATAAAAACGCGTTTTAAGTTTTGAATGCACTTCCCATCACTCTGAAAAGCCTTTTCAAATTTGAGTGTATTTGTATAAATAATATGTATACACTGGAAAGATATAACATTTTTATGTGTATTATTATTAAATAAATAAACATAAAAAATAAAATGAAAACAATAGGTGTATTTGTATAAATAATATGTATACACTGGAAAGATATAACATTTTTATGTGTATTATTATTAAATAAATAAACATAAAAAATAAAATGAAATAAATTCTGTATCTAACCCCTTAACTTCATTAAAATATCACATACTTTTGCCCAACTTAAACAGTATAAAGTCAGCTAGAAGGGCCTAAGTCACTATACAGGATGTATTGAGCGCAGGTTAATCTCAAGGCTTGTTGCATTAACCCTTGGTATTGATCAGCAAATTGCAACACATTTTCGGGCTGTTTTATAAATAAATAACTCTTAGACTGGCCCCAATGTTCGGCGAATGGTTTGTTGGAATAACGAAGTATATTGGAGTAGGGGGAAATCGGTAGCCATTTTCACATATTTTGGCAATAAACTATAGTATTACCAATATTGTACGTTCAGTTAATTCTGTTAAGACATCTTTCCTTATCGTATCGGTCAATAATATAACTGTACCGTTATATATTAAAGTCAATCGGATGTTTAAAAATTTTGTAGTTATAGGGCGCTAGAGCTGACAGACAAGCAAAATTAATACGCAACGCTAATGCGCATTGGATTTTATGGTGACACACGGCAGACCTGTGCATCTAAATAGCAGATTGTGAAATTTGTTAATTTATTTAAAAAAAAAAATTGTCTAATAAAAACAAGAAAAAACGTTAACTTCGGCTGCACCGAACCTAATATACCCTTCACAGGTGCATTTCTTTTAGTAACTATGTGTTCAGTTTGTATGGAAGCTATATGCTATAGTAATCCGATCTGAACAATTTTTTTGGAGATTATATTATTACCTTAAGCAGTGCATGTCAAATTTCGTGAAGATACAACGTCAACGTTCCATACAAGCCMCTGATTCCGATCGTTCGGTTTGTATGACAGCTATATGCTATAGTTAACCGATCTTAACAATTTCTTCGGACATTACGTTGTTGCTTTATAAAATAATCTATACCAAATTTCGTGAAGATACATTGTCAAATGTGAAAATTTTCCATACAAGAAGTTGATTCCGATTGTTCAGTTTGTATGGCAGATATATGTTATGGCGGTCCGATATCGACAGTTCCGACAAATGAGCAACTTTTTGAAGAGAAAATGACGTTTACAAAATTTCAAAATGATATCTTAAAAACTGCTAGTGACTCAGACTCGTATATATACAGACAGACGAACAGACGGCCATGGCTAAATCGACTCAGCTCAACATACTGATCATTTATATATATAATTCATAGGGTCTCCGACGCTTCCTTCTAGGTGTTACAAACTTCGTGACAAACTTAATATACCAGGTGCAGGTATAATTATAAATTTTGGTATTTTTTAAAAGCAATAATTGATTGTAATAATATTGGAAAAATATACGTACGTTGTTTATTTTCTACCATCTAAAAATATTAAAATTTAATTTTGTTTGTATCCTTGCACATTATTGAATTAGTAATATAAAACTGCTTACCTCTGATGCTGTAAACGTAAAGAAGAAGCGGTGTTGCCTACTCAAATTTGGTAAATTCAGCTAAATGCATGAAATTTTTGTGCATTACAAATTTGTATTAACATGAGTCAAATCCGCAAGTAAATGTAAATTATGCGATCTAATGAAAATTAGCGCTGTCGTCTGACAGGGCTATTACGGGCAAATATGCACAGTTAATAGAAAATACGCTCACACAATTTTGTTAAGAAAACTTAAATTCTCATAGTGGTCGATATATAGTATGTGGTAGAAAGTCAACCATCAATTCGAATATCTTTATATTATTGGCACTAGTACATCCCATTGACTCAATCCAAATAATTTTTTAAGTGCAGACATAATATTATATTATTAGGAAAGAAAATTTCAATTAGTTCATTGTCCAGCCTATCATAGGGTTAAAATATTCGATATCTGGGAGTTGAAGCATACATGGTTCGATTTTGACAATTTTTATACTTCAGATGACATAACTTATATACATTTATTATGGCAAGTTAATATTAATTATATGAGCTCCGTTATATAGTATACACCACCAATATGAATACAAGCACTAGATATAAAAGCATATGCTTACAAATAAACGATGCGCTTACGCTCACTGCTATACGCGTAACAAGTGATTTCCGTACGATATCAAGTGACGCTGCTGAAAAACCTCTACCAATGGGGACGGTGGACCCGCAAACTAATCTGGGGCATCCATTCGTGAACAGATAGCCAACATGCGGAGAATACTGAGTGGATATGTCTGCTTTAGAAACTATCTGATCCGATTCCATCACGATCTTAATCCGTACTGTCCGACGTGTACAAGGTGTATACTCTGAGCACGTACTTTTCCAAAGGATAACCTTCAAAAATTCTTTTTGCGGTAGTTTTTCGGGAGAAAATTTGACGCCACTCAAGTGTCAATTCTCTGGTAAATGGAAAGCTGTCAGCGAAGCGTCAGCTTTAATTACAACAAAATTAAGAGATATACCCTATCTTAAAGTCTTTATAGTAATACGAAGTCCGATGGTTCCGTAGTAGAGGTATGATTTCGCAGCAGGTTATGCTTAGGGGATTAAAGTTCCACACTCCGGCTTTCGATGCTTCCTCCTACTATAAACAGAAGCATTTTGTGTTATTGGCACTGTTTCGATAACGCCTTCTAGATACAACACTCTTATTGCTTAAGAAGTGAAGTTTCATCAGCACATCTTATTTTTTATTCAAGTTGCAGACGGGAGGATATACTTTATAGATAGTTTCCTCAAGTTACAGCTTACACAGACGAACGGAAGGAGGAGAAGAACGCACAGACAGTCAGCCGGATTTAAACTCGTCTCAGCATCTTAGTCACTTAAATAACTTTATATCTATCTCGATTAGTTTAGGTATTGCAAACAACCGCTGCACTATGGGCTAATAGTGAAGGGTGAAGACTTTTTTCTTTCTAAAAATAGTTATCAAGGTATTTTATATAAAATGGAATAGCTAGCATTTGTTTAATCGTTGTTGTGAGCGAGTTTTAATTACGTTTACGTGGTTTTGTTGTGTAAATTTATCAATCGCGTTTGTGTTCTGTGGATGTGAGCGTTACTTCATKTCGGTCCCTTCCGTATAAACAATGTATCAAGTTAAAGATGATAATGTGTACTTTCATATGGTAATTAAAATTTTTGCGAATATTTGCGAATGATGGAAATAATGTATATTTTCAGAATCGATTAACCTCAAAAATAAAGATATTTTAATGTATGGCTACAAAATAAGAAAAATAAAGATGTAGTTGAGAATTGGATTATCCATGAAATAAATATAAATATAAATGAAGAAGAATTGGAAGCGTTTAAAAAGAAAATTGAGAATCTTTGTATACGTATATTTAAACCTAAAATTAAAATTAAGAAAATTGAATTATAAAAATTATAAAATATTGAATTATTGAAAACTAAATTAAGAAATTCTATTGTAAAATACTTACCTTAATAATGCACTCAATACCAATCTATTACTTATCATAATCTCTTACAATATTTAACGAAAGTTGAGAATGATTATACTTACCCCTTTTTAATACATATTTATATTACCACTAGTTTAAGCCGTTAGTTTTATGATTTAGGCTTAGCAATTAGATTAAGAAATAAAGAACTCTCTCTTGTAATTGAACTGTAGAACCGTACGCACGCGTTTTCTTATTTTATTCGCGCATTCCCTAAGTTATATTTTCGCTTCTCAAAAACGCTTGAGATTTTTCATGGCACCCGAGCGTGCCTTAGTGCGTGAGCTAAGAATATTTTATTTGACTTTCGTTTTCGTTTTAATTAACCATTATCGTTTAAAAAAAAAAAATAAACCTTAAACAAAAAAAACACAAAGAAATATAAACTGGACGTGACCAAGTTGTGCGGTGCAGTGATAGTAATATAGGAAAAATAAAACATAAAATATAAACACAAAACTAAAGCGAGAATAAAAAGAAAAAAGTGGTGGCAATATTAAAATACTTACATATATACATACGAGGATAGTGATTAATGCTTACATACATATATAAACGTGTAGTGGAGTGCTAAATAAATACTTACCTATATACCCACTATAAAATCAAAAAAGAAGAAGGGAAGTATTGTGAAGTGTGTGCATATACATACGTACATATATACATAAATATAATTATCATACAACTAAAGAAACTAAAAAGTGGTACTTACAGTTTACGAGGTGAATTATTTATGCGGTACAGTGGTGGGCTCAAATAAAGGTACAAAAAGTTTCTGCCCTAACCAACAAAAAAA
>NW_017537248.1:0-7784 GCF_001853355.1 Bactrocera latifrons | reverse complement strand
AAAGGGACGTAAGCGCCGGCAAACAGCCGACGCACCAGGTAACGAGTGCGACTTACTGAAAGCAGTGCGAACAGAAAATAAAACGAAAACACATACAAATAAAATTAAAAAACAAAAAGTTCACACATTCAGTTTTGGCTCTCCTTTTCACTTTACATATATTACATTGACTTTATTGTATTGCCTTGTATTTAATATACAAATATTCATCTATACATATATTAATTCCGATTTTCCGATTAAATTACCTTTTTGTGCTATTGCTCATTTTGCGCATTTATTGGTTTGGCTTTCGTATACTTGGGAATCGATATTATCTTCTTTTTTTTTTTCGTTTTCGTAACCGATTTCAAATATATTTGTTGCCAACTTTTATTGCTATTGGTTTGGCTTTCGTATATTTGGGAATCGACATATATTTTTCCGTTTTTGTTATCGATTCTTAATATATCTGTTGCCAACCGTTATAGTCTTTTTTTTTCGGAAATTTAATTTAACCAACGTAAAATGTGCAAGCCAAAGCCAACTCTCGCAAGCCTGTCTCCAAGAGTTGACGGACTTAAAATCGTTAAGACGTCAAAGAACGGTTGCGAAAAGTAGTATTTTGCGCATTAAAACGGGCTTTCTCGAAAAGACTATGTCTTTAGATCCAATAGAATTGGAATGTCGTCTAGATATATTAGATTCACATAGTGAGAAATTAATGAAATGCCAATCAAAGATTGAAGAAATTGATGAGGACGACATGGCCAGAGGGGAGTTAGAGGACATAATCGTTGAAACGAAATCCATAGTTAAGTCAATTTTAGCGAAAAATAAAACTTCGCTTGCCGAGACATCTTTTGTAGCTACTCACAGCTCAAGGCTCCCTAGCTTGGTTCATAACGATCCAAATATTCCAGATATTGAAAAATTTAGACATTTGGTTAATTGTCAGCCTCTTTGTCAGCAGTGCAAATCGAGGGATCACCATTTGACTGCCTGCCCCACCTTCAAGGCGCTTTCGGTGCAGTAGAGGTTAGAGGTCGTGAAATCGGTGCCCTTTTGCATAAATTGTTTGCGTAAGGGGCACACGGTGTCGAAGTGTAGAGCGGATCGATGTCGTGTGTGCAATCGATCGCATCATACACTGTTGCACCAGTATCCCGTCTCTTTCCCCGCTGCACCTCATCCGCAACCATCCACCACACATGCCATGCATACRRCMRGTATGCCGGATCGGGTAATGTTGGCAACAGCAGTAATTTTAGTGAGGACCAGCTGTGGAGATTACCTGCCCGCGAGAGCGTTGCTGGACTCAGGCTCCCAGGTCAACTTTATGACTTAGGACTTGGCATAGAAGTTGCGGATTCGACGCCATCACAAAACATTAAGCGTAATTGGAACTGGCAATTCTTATACAAAAGTGGGGTCAAAACTAAGCGCGTTTGTCAAGTCGCGGTTAAATAATTATGAATTTTCGGCGGAATTCTGGGTAATGCGATGCATTTSGGCAAATCATCCAGACCATAACATCAATGTTAGTGGCTGGAAAATTCCGCACAATATTGAATTGGCGGACCCAGAATTCCACAAATCTAAAAAAGTGGATATCCTTTTTGGTGCTGAAACATTTTTTGATCTTTTAGCTGTTGGCCAAATTAAAAATGGTCCTAACCAGCCAACGTTTCAGAAAACCCTTTTAAGATGGATTGTATCTGGCAAATACGCCAGTAATAGAAGTTCTCCTCCCAGATCACATAGCACATTATGCCAAGCTGAAGAAGACTTTACGTCAATAGAATCAGTAGTCCAAAAATTTTGGGCTTTAGAAGAATTACCTTCAGATTCTAATGGCATTAAATACACACAAGAGCAACAGGAGTGTGAAACATTTTTCGTAAATACAACTCAAGTATTGCCTTCAAGACGGCTTCAGGTCAGAATGCCTTTTAAAGCTGACCGTAAGTTACTCGGTCACTCCTATGAAACAGCAGTTCGGCGGTTTCAGGCCCTGGAGAGAAGGACATTGAAAGAAAAAGAACTTCGTAAAATGAATCTGGACATTATGAATGAATATAGAGCATTGGGTGACATGAGCCCAACGAACAATAAGATCCCGAGTGAGCCACACTACTTCATTCCGCATCAATGCGTTTTAAGGCCCGATAGTACAACAACCAAATTACGTGTCGTCTTTGATAGCGTTGAATTAACTTTTGATGGTAGGTCCAACCATCCAAGAAGAGTTATACTCAACTCTTTTTCGTTTTCACTTACATAAGTATGCACTAACAGCGGACATTACTAAAATGTACCGCAAAATAATTATGCATGAAGAAGACAGAAATTGTCAACTGAAATATCCACTCCGTTCATTGGCCATCAAAAAAGACTTTTATGTTGATGATTTATTAACAGGGTCGGAAAATTTTGAGTCGCTAGATCTTTTGAGAAGTGAGGTAATTCAAATATTAAACTCGGCCGGATTCACCTTAACGAAATGGTTTTCGAACCACCCTAATTTTTTCGACAGTGATTGCAATGAAAAGGTTAGGAATCCATTGGATGACGAAAGAGGATTTGTTTCGCTTTGTTTTAGATGACAATTTTAATGATCTGCGAGTCACTAAAAGAAATATATTGTCGGTTTCTGCTCGCCTTTTTGATCCTCTTGATTACTAGCCCCACTAGTTACCAAAGCAAAAATCTTATTGCAAGAGATTTGGATCCAAAAACTAGATTGGGATGAGTCGATTCCATTGCGCCTTGCCACTAGCTGGCAGAACTTTAAACCCAACCTAATGCAGCTCTCATCGATAAGCATACCTTGTTACGTAAACGTTGAGTCGAGTGCCATCTGCCAAATACATGGCTTCTCCGACGCCTCAATAAGGGCGTACGGATGCTGTATACACATACGAAGCTAATCTGCCAGTGGAATTAAATGTATGCTGCTTACTGCAAAGTCTAGAGTGGCTCCGCTGAAGACCAAATCTCTTCCGCGTCTTGAGCTCTCGGCAACACATCTTCTTTCGAAATTATGGTAAAGACTAGCGCCTATGTTGAGTCGACATTTCGAAAATATTACATTTTGGACAGACTCTGAAATTGTTTTACATTGGATTAAAACACATCCATCCTCACTACAAACCTTCGGCGCAAACAGAGTGTCCGAAATTCAAGAGTTGACTGACAAAGTACATTGGCGACATGTGCCAACGAAACAACATCCTGCGGATCAAGTGTCTCGGGGTTGTAACGTGGACGAATTGAATAATTCGATATGGTTTGGCGGTCCACAATTCCTAGAAGACCCTGCATTATGGCCAATTAATAACCACTTCAAGCTCTCACCAGAAGGCAAAGCATTAGAGAAGAAGAAGAATACATTTACATTAATTTCGACTGCTGAGAAAAATTTAATATTGGACCTTATTGAAAAATTTTCTTCTCATAAAAAATTGCTTCGAGTTGTCGCATACATATTACGATGGATAAGACGACCACCAAAATCCTCTAGGGGACAGGATCTGACTTCAGAAGAGCTAAACTTGAGTTTTTTAAAAATTGCACAGGTGGTCCAACATTCAGAATTTTCGGATGTTATTCAAAAATTGCATAAAGGTACCACCCTACCCGCAAACTTGCAAAAACTCAACCCGTTTTTGCATGAGTACTCGGATGCATCGCTGTCAATCAAATTAATCCGAGTAGGAGGTCGCCTATTAAATGCACCTCTCGCATAGGTTGCCAAATTTCCGCTTTTATTAAATAAAAGTTCACACTTCGTTATAACGTATTTACGGTTCCTGCATATTCGAAATTACCACGCTGGGGCTATAGAGTTGGTTGCGCTTCTTTGAGAACGCATATGACTAATTAATGCCCGAGAAGCCTGCAGTAGAACCGTAAGAAACTGTATACATTGTTTTCATTACAAGTTGAAGTTGCAAAACCAAATAATGGAAATGTGGCGTAGATTTTTATGGTCCCATATACACAACGTTAAAACTACGCGGCCGACCACCCGTAAAAACATATATTACAGTTTTCATTTGCTGTACTTCCAAAGCAGTATATTTAGAATTAGTTTCGGACCTATCTTCTAATTCATTTATTCTCGCCCTAAAAAGGTTCATTGGACGCCGAGGAATCCCGACGAAGATATTCAGCGACAACGCCACCAATTTCGCCGATCGCAAGCTGCGCGAATTGAAGGAGGAGTTTCTAGCAGTGGGTCCAGAACTGAAGAGATTCGCAGCAGACGAAGGGTGCAGCTTCATCTTTATACCACCGCGGGCGCCGCACTTCGGCGGATTATGGGAAGCCGCGGTGAAGTCCGCCAAAATCCACATCGTTCGGGTAACCGGCAACGCGCTACTCACAGCAGAGAAGTTAGCAACAGTGTTGGCCGAAGTGGAGGCCATCCTCAACTCTCGGCCCCTAGTACCTCTGCGCCAAGATTCCAACGACGGCGAGRCGTTAACACCAGCGCATCAATTAATAGGATGCTCCTGCGGGCATTACTCCCAGAGAAGGTGGCAGTGGACCCCAGTTCGTTGTTGCGAGAGATGGCAACTTGTTTGCTGTCTCAAGCAACAGTTCTGGAGACAGTGGTCCAAAGCATACCTGACGGGCCTTCAGGAGCGCAACAAGTGCTGCACCCCAAACGCAATATGCAGCTCAACGATCTCGTTCTCGTCCACGAGGACAACGTGCCGCCGCAGTAGTGGGTACTAGGGCGCGTCGTCGCAACCGTCGAGGGGCAAGACGGCAAGGTGCGGGTTGCAGACGTAGCAACCAAGACGGGCATGATTAAGCGTCCCATCCACAAACTGGCCGTGTTTCCACTGGATATTGAAGGAATCTGATCCTGTCAAAGTGGCCGGTGTTGCGTCAAGCGACAAGATATATACTCTCCATTTTTGCATAAAATAAATTCATTTTTATAAACTATTAAAACGTTTGCATATTACAGAATTTTTAATATTTTATATCTACGAGGGGTAGGAGTGGCAGTACTCCGACTACCCTCATTTTTACAAAAGTCTATGAAATATGTACATATGTATATGAAAAGCATTTGAGCGAAGTTTTAGCGATCTAGGACTTTTCTCTGATTTTATTCCAAAAATAATGGTGCGCTGGCCCATAGTGCGCTAGACGAATTAAACTATTATAACTCTGTCAGGGCTGGCCCATCCATATAAGCGAGTTTTGCCTTGAATGCCAGAATTCTTGGGAGGCATTTTGACAAAATTTCTTAACATTTTTTTTTTGTTTTTTRCAAATAAACTTGAAATAATTAAGAAATTTACTACATTTATTTAGTTTTTATATAATATATAAAAATTATAGTTTCATATTTTCCATTCCAACAGAAATTATAAACAACAACGGGTGTATTACTATTTTTTGTTGTTGAATGGTTTATGTTTTTATGTGCTGATTACGAGTATTCTGTAGACTTACAAAATATCACACACTTGTATGTACAGCCCACCGTGTAAAAAACGACAGCGTTTCCTAGAGTAAAGTGAGGGATACGTTCCATGTCATATGACAACCGTGTAAGATAAAATAAAGAACTATATATACATAGAAAAAACGTGTAAAAATTTTTTAAAAATATTAAATTTTAGATACGCATACAAATTGTATGAGCAATTAAACTTAAAATACATAATTCATACAGGTGAACAATTGGTAGAGCAAGCAAGAAACAAAATAAATCTGTTAATCCAAGTGTTCTCTTTTGCAATAAATCCTCAATCCAAAACACTACACATTTTTCCATTTTTGCTAACACTTCATCTCTCATATATGAAGATATTTTGGAACCATGTTTTGTTGAACTGATGACAGATTTCTGTAATTCATTCTTATTTTTCTTAATGGTCCTGATAGTACATAGCTTCGTTTAAGCCAAAATCCTTGCCCACAGATATTGAACCTTTACCTCTTGCCAGACAGTCCAAGATTTTCAATTTTACTTGGAAATGGCTTGCTTTTTACGAATCTTTGAAATTTTGGACATTTTGTTAACTGTAGTTAAAGCAAATGATAGCACGAACAAGTGATAAAATATTGTGAGCTAATAAAATTTAAACATTTTAATTAAGCAATATTTTATGTAAATATCATGCGAACAAAATGTGTAGGTAAGAGTTATCGAATAAGATGATTTTATAGATACTACTATGTATGTTCATTTCAGCAATGGTGCCAAGTGTGGTAAAAACAAAACTAGAGTTTTACAAAAAAAAAAAAATTTTCACACATGTAACTTAAAATTTGTTTAAAAAAAAAAAAAAAAGTTGGGAGTATGTATGTACATATATCTTTTCGATCAGAGACGGCACAAACTCGCTACGAAAAGAGAACAGCCGGAACAGAACGAGCAAGTTCGCGATGCTAAGCTAAATTTTAAAATTAATTTCTGTTTTGCCTTTATGTATGCTGCATTGTCCACAGTCGATAAAAGGTACGATGAGGTTTTTATTTACTACTGATGCAATAGATTTATGCGACGAAATACAAGTTATTGGCAGAGAAGTTGCTCATAAAACTAAGGCCAATGAACATTTTTAAGTTCTATTGTTCAAAGTATTAAAAAGATTGCGTTCTAAACTTATTTTCAGCGATATGGGTGCTGCTAAAGCTTTCTGAATTTTGGATGATGTTTTGAAATTTGGTTTCATAGATATCAACTAAACACCTCAAAATTTCGGTTGTGAGGTGTTTTCAAACTTCAAATTTTTTGTGGCAATAGGATTTTTAAGTCTGTGGGGTTGACAAAAGTATAAAAAAAATTTCTCCGACTATCAAACAATTCTAGTGGAACATTACTACGTTTATTTAGGAAATATATTTCAATTCGTTATTTTGTGGAATATGGTACATGGAAATGTGGAAATGTGGGCCTCTGGAGAAAAAGGAATATAATTTTTGAGTAAAACTCGATTTCTGTAACGTTTTGCTCCTCTTAAGTAATTTATGTTTAATTCTCTAATCCTAAAAATGCGGTTTATAATACTTTTTTAAAATATTGTTTGTTAACATAGATTTTGGAATCTGCGCCCGCCCAGAGTTATGATGCATTTTTGATAATAACCGACAACAATGAAACAGAGAACTTATTTAAAAGCCA
Organism: Bactrocera latifrons; assembly: GCF_001853355.1. Taxonomy (NCBI): domain Eukaryota; kingdom Metazoa; phylum Arthropoda; class Insecta; order Diptera; family Tephritidae; genus Bactrocera; species Bactrocera latifrons. The sequence continues at coordinate 652 of NW_017537248.1, read as the reverse complement.
TTTAATAGTCAGTAAAAATTTTGCTTACTTGATATTAGGAATTTCAATTAGATTTGACAGATCAGAGTTGAAAATCGTAGTTTCTTTAATAGCAATTAATAGCTATAACTTTTTCTTGTTAAATCAAAGTTGACTTAGAAGGAGCGCAGAATTTACCATTTGCCTAAGGCGCTGAATTGTCTCGAGCTAGTCCTTTACGTTACTCTGGATTGTATGAATCAACATTGGTGAAGTTACAACAATAAATATATATGTATAAAGCTTACGGGAATATATTTCCAGTTACGATTTTAACGTATATTGACGAAGAAATATTATAATAATCTAATTAAAATATATTAATAAAAAGATGCAAGACAATTCTGACATTGACCATTCTGAATAAAAAGTAAAAACAGAATTAATTCTAAGTGACTAAAGGGTCGCAAATTTGTACTGTAGAAATGAGCATCCTCCCCCGACCTCAACACAGACACCACATCGAATCAAACTTACATCACTAACACGCCACATTCACCACATTACGCTTACAACCCACATTCTACACTACTCACGAGAGCAGCACACACAGACACCTACACACACGTACACCAACCAAAGCAGTCACACCATCCTATTCAGCACCAACGGGGATAAAGAAGGACCGATTGTC
>NW_017537247.1:104099-132722 GCF_001853355.1 Bactrocera latifrons | reverse complement strand
TTGGAGATTGTGTACTTATTAACGACGATTGTCTCCCACCTACCGAGTGGCGACTTGGCCGTATAGAAAAGCTCCATTATGGCTCAGACGGTCACATCCGGKTCGTTGATCTCCGTACTCAAAGCGGAATACTCACCAGACCGCTGGTTAAATTATGCTTTCTACCAACCACGGATAGTAACGAAAATCCGATACTAAATAATCCGAACATAATGCCGAAACACAAATAAAAATAAAATCAATAAAATCGCAACCCGCAACAAACCGTGAACAATAACAATAAAGATTACGAAAAAATGGTCGGTCGATACGACGACCCCGTCATGCCGCAATCGCACATTAATTTTATATACTACCATGTATATTCAAATAAAATTTTTTACAGAGATCAAAAAAAGAGTTATCGCCGACACAACGCCAGCGTGTTGCCCAGGCACATGARCACTGCCTCAATTGCCTGTCGCACACACATGTGACGCAGGAGTGTGCTTCAACCGATCTATGCCACACGTGTGGCAGACCACATCATACGCTGCTGCRCAGGACCYCACGACGCGATGTAAGTCGGCCAGCTACCTCAAGCACGGGTAGATCAAGGCACGCAAGCCAGACGGTTCGACGCCGAACCACTGCAGCCCGACATGAGCCCCATCAATGGTGTCCGCACCAACCAGGCGTCGTCCAAAAGCGCCACAGCATCGCCCCGCTACTGGACTCAGCAACGTAGTTGCAACTCTCCAGCAACTACAAAGATTGCTAGGCTGAATATTCGCCTAGGGGGGCCGGGATGGCTAAATGAGATAAGCCGCCCCCCCCTAATGCCACTACACCAATACACCACACAACACAACTCACCACACTTCTACACTCATCAACACCACCCACACGCGAGAGCACATCCACACATGCAAACACATACCACACTGGTCAAGAGGGTCATCGTACCAGGCTTTTAGTCAGTCTCGTTCTGACTTGCAAACGAAGCTTACGCACCGCCGTTTTGATCCCCGCGCGTTTTCTATCGTCATATAACAGCATAGTTCCGCACTAAGATTAACTGGTGTTAATAGTTCCGCAATAACGTTCATCGGAAAATCGAACTAAAATTAATTAGTTACCCTCAAACTTTTAAATTTTGTAAATAGATTAAAAACAAAAATCTAATTAAATCCACATTAAGTTATCCTTCTACGTAAAACGGGTGTATTATTTAAAGAAGTGGAAGTGGTAAATGAAAGATACAGGTGAAGTGCGCAAACACTTTAATCAGCGACTTTAACGCCAGTGTGGGCAAAGAATGTATCTTTGGCACTACTGTCGGCAAATTCAGCCTCCACGAGGAAACATCCCCAAATAGGTTGAGGCTCATCGACTTTGCCGGGGCCCGAAATATGGTTATCTGTAGTACTAGATTCCAGCATAAGAAGATTCATCAAGCTACCTGGCTGTCTCCGGATCGAAAAACCACCAACCAGATCGATCATGTTGTGATAGACGAAAGACACTTCTCCAGTGTTTCAGATGTGCGTGCACTGTGAGGTCCTAACACTGCACGCGCCTCTGTGCAGCAAAAAATGCACGTCATCAAACGCAAGGAAGGTTCGACGCCGAGAAGCTGCGATCAGAACATACAGCCGAACGATTTTCTGCTCGGCTTGCACTCCTGCTCTCTGAGAGCAGTCGTCAACAACTCGGTATTAGGGAACTGTGGGATGGCATTTCAAACTCTTTACGTGCAGCCGCAACCGAAACCATTGCTTTTCGGAAAGTACAAACGAACAGCTGGTGCGACGAGGAGTGCCGTGTCACAGGGGAGAGAAATCAGGCTGCCTACCTCGCAACGTTACGATCGAACACCACATGTGCGGGATGGGATAGATACCGGGAGTTGAAGAGGGAAGCGAGACGTATTTGCAGACATTAAAAGAAAGAGGCCGAAATGCGTTAGTACGAAGAGCTTGATAAGCTGGCCGATAGAAGTAATACTCGAAAATTCTACGAAAAAATGCGGCGGTTACAGAAGGTTTCACGACCGGAGCATATTCTTCTAGAAAGCCCAAGGTTATCTAGTCACCGATGACCAGAGCATACTTAAATTATGAAGGGAACACTATCCCAGCCTGCTAAATGGTAGTGAACGTACAACGCCAGGAGAAGGCGAACCCGATTTCCCAATCGATGACGATGGGGCAGATGTTCCATTGCCCGACCACCAAGAAGTTCGAATAGCAATTATCCGCCTGAAGAACAACAAAGCGGCAGGGGTCGATGGATTGCCAGCCGAGCTATTCAAACACGGCGGCGAGGAGCTGATAAGGAGCATGCATCAGCTTCTTTGTAAAATATGGTTGTACGAAAGCATACCCAACGATTGGAATTTAAGTGTGCTGTGCCCAATCCTCAAAAAAGGAGACCCCACAATCTGCACCAACTAAGGTGGGATAAGCCTCCTCAATATCGTATATAAGGTTCTTTCGAGCATGTGAAAGATTAAAGCCCACCGTCAACAAACTGATTAGACCTTATCAGTGTGGCTTCAGACTTCGAGAATCAACAACCGACCAGATATTCGCCATGCGCCAAATCTTGGAAAAGACCCGGGAAAGGAGAATCGACACTCACCACCTCTTCGTCGATTTCAAAGCTGCTTTCGGCAGCACGAAAAGGAGCTGCCTTTACGCCGCGATATCTGAATTTGAAGTTGTAGATATTTTCGTCTATCTTGGAACCAGCGTAATTACCACCAACAATGTCCGCCTAGAAATCTAATGCGGGATAACTCTTGCCAACAAGTGAAACTTCGGACTGAGTAGGCAATTGAGAAATAAAGTCCTCTCTCGACAAACAGAAACTAAACTCTATAAGTCACTCATAATTCCCGTCTGCTATATGGTGCAGAGGCTTGGACGATGTCAACAACGGATGAGTCGACGTTGCGATTTTTCGAGAGAAAAGTTCTACGAAAGATTTATGGTCTTTGCTCATTGGCCACGGCGAATATCGCATTCGATGGGACGATGAGCTGTACAAGATATACGACGACATTGACATAGTTCACCGAATTAAAAGACGACGGCTACGCTGGCTAGGTCATGTTGTCCGGATGGCGCTTTCTCAAAAAAGGGTTTAGTTGCAACCGAAACTTCCGAAACACAAAATCCTAAAATTTGCCAAGAGACACGATACTGCTCAAAGGCATTAACGCTCGTTCAAACCAACGGGTTTGGCCAGGCATATTTTGTTTTCAAATGTTATTTAAATATAATTAGAGTGTAGCAAACGACTTGCGCTTAATGGCAGCTTTCCAGAATTTTATTGTCTACAGAATTTAGAAAAAAATTCAAGGATATCGTATCCAAAAGGACGAAAAAAGGATGTTGTAATATGACACTTTAGTCGACACCTTGGCTAGACCCCATATATTTTCTATGAAAATATATGAACTTTGGTATGTTTCTAACACTTCGTACGGTTGATTTATCTGTTTTCGTGTTCGTTACATGTCCAAATTGGTTTATATGTTTATCTAGAACTCATATAAACATCCTCACATGCATAAATATGTTCAGTCGGGTCTATAGCAAGCTCTTTGCGCTCGAATTGTTCGTGTGAAAGCACCGAAGGACCGAAGCAACAAAACTCTGTTCCCATTGAGGTATTCAAACAGTTTTTTACTACCAATATTTCATTATTATAATCAAGGTATATTGTACACGTGAAAAAAGGATGGCGGAGAGCGTGAAGTGAACCAAGGAAAAAATGTATTGCTCCAACTTGTGAAACGGTACGAAAACACCGGCAGAACAATAGTAGCTGACAACTTTTTCACAACACTGACAGGAGACAAACGATTGGCTACCATTGGACTTTCTTTCGTCAGTACTATTCGCGCCAATAAGAAGTGTTTACCCGAAGAATATAAAAATAATACGACTCCACGCCTGGGGGCTGTTTTCAGAAAAAACCCTGGAATTAGGGCTGTGAGATCTGAGGGATAAATTGAGAATGGCTTCAATGCAAATTGATAGTCTTGTAAATTCTTCGTAATTAAATTTGTAGTTTCCAGCTGCCTTTTCTAAGTGAGATTTGAAGATTTTTACAGCTGTTTCCCATAAACCACCTACATATCTGAGGTACCACCTACTAAATATTGCGAACAATTTAATTTACATATTCAAAGTCCAAATTGGCACATTTTCGGCAATACCCTTTTTTCTTTGGTAAGCAAAAATACACAGAATTACTTATACACATATGTACAAAAAGCTCTGAGCACTCAGTTGCCAGTACATACAAACGGATTCATCTATAGGTATACCTTATAAGATATACAAACACAAAACAAATTAATAAATTTAATATTGCATATTTTAACAATTAAATAAATAATAAATAAATAAGTTATACTTTTATACTTTTTTGCGATATTAATTAAAACGAACCGCGTTATTTAATTTAATACGATAAACAAAACAAAATAAAACAAAACATTTTACAATTTCATTATTTATAAGAGATAATTCTCTAAGCTTCATATGACGCAATCGTAGAATCAGATGACTCAAATCTACCAGAAAATTACAAATCCTTCTTTCGCCAAATATGAAAATTGCTTCGACCAATTTGAAGAAACGAAAGTCATGATTACTAACCAATAGAAACTAATTGAAGCAATTGCACCTATTCCAATTCCGCGAGCAGAGTGCCACAAGTACAAAGCCAGGAGGGAAGTTCAGGCTTCCACCTCAAGGTGCCCGCATGTGGCACAGACATTTTTCAAGTGGGTAATGAACAATGGTCATCTTTCCATGGATTTCAATATGGCTTGGGAAGCTCTGAAATCAAGATATGAAAATGAAGGAATATTATAAGTGTAGACAAAAAGATAACTAAACCAAAAGGTATTCAACAAGCCCCAAGCCAATAGCAGCAACAATTTTAATAGGAGCTTCTTCAAAACGCAATCGTTCTCATTTGAACAGAATAAATATAGATCTTGCAACTGTGTAAAGGAGGGCATAAGCTCAAGACTTGCGAGATATTAAAAAAATTAATATTTTCGACCGCAACAATTTCGTGAAAACAAAAAGAGTTTGTACAAGCTGCTTGTCCCATAAGCAGACAATTAAAGATTGCGAAAGCAAATTTAACTGCGTCTATTTTCGTAAACGAAACTATTCGATGCTATTATAAATAATTTTTTCAGCCCCCAAACAGCGCTAATATCAAAATAGCCACGGTTTAGTTGCAACAACAAACTACGAAGAGCCAAATCCACAAAACTGCCAAGCACAAGCACTGTACTGCTCAGAGGCATTAAAAACTCAAACCTTACACAGCGAAAATCAATGTAGGGTACTACTACTCCCAGCAGTCCTCTCCATCGAACATCAAAGAGAACTGTTTAATCTCAGGGTCCTAATAGATCAAGGATCACAACGATCTTTCATAGCGTAAAGGGCACGAAATAAGCTGAAATTACCAACTAAACAAGCCACTTACGGGAAGGTGGAAGAGTAGTTCAAACTCTAATAAAATCTGCCCCATTACCCTATTTCCCCCCCAAACGGATATAAGAATACAGCAGAAGCTATTGTCTTACCGCAACTAACAAATATGCTTCCAAGCTATCATATATATAGCAAGCATTGGGGAAAGGTTTCCCAAATTAAGTTAGCAGATCCCAACAGCAACACCTCCACTGAAATAGACCTTCTATTAGAAAACGATCTCTTACCACAGATAATACTCGAAGGTTTTGCGAAAATTTCGAACTTTGCCAGATTGAAAGTATGGAAAGAAACCTACTTAAAAAGGTGAGCTCAAAAGAATATGATGGTGCTTTGGAAGAATACCTCCATTCAGATCACATGGACGAAGTAAGCCCATGCGAAAAAATCATCAATGGCAAATACTACTCATTTTACTTGCCACATCATGCAGCACTAAAGCCAGATAAAAGAACAACTACAGTAAGAGTTGTCTTCAATGTCTCGAAGAATTCCCTAAACGATATCCTATTTACGGGACCCGGGTTCCAACCTTATTTAATGCTGGTTATTCCAAACTGGCGTATATTCAAATACGTATTCAACAGGGACGTCGAAAAATGTATAAACATGTAGTCGTACATAAAGACGATCAAAATTATCAGCGTTAGTTTCCTCAAGCTAAAAACAGTGACCTTTGGCATTAATTGTGCCCCATACATATGGGCCATATTAAGCCATTCGAACACTCCATGAAAACAATAAGTTAGATTTTCTTCTGGCAACCCAGGTAATAAAAACGCAAACTTATGTAGACGATATTCTGTCTGGATGTCACAGTCGTTCACAAGCATACGAATCATTATCACAGGTAATCCAAACCATAAAATCCGCAGGGTTCCCCATTAAAAAAGATTACGGCAAATGCCCCAAATATGTACATTAAAAAACATACCCAAAGGAAAGTTGAGGCCAACACATGTGTCCAACAAATTTCTTTATATTCGAAAAGAAATGTACAAGAAAAACTCTGGGCATCCAATGGAATGCGATATCGGATCAGTTTTCATACACGACTGAGGCGATATTCGCATTAACCGCTATTACAAAACGCCAAATTCTCTCTGATACAAAAATGTTGTCTATATGGGACCGATTGGGAAGAGCAAGTAAAACCACTTCGTTTAAAAAAGTGGTCCCAGTTCGCGAGCAGTCTAAACGATCTCACACAAATACAAATCCCACTATGGGTTAATTATATCCCAGAGCACAAAGGCGAACTAGGTGGTGACGCCTCTGAAAAGGAATATTGCACCACTATATATGTTTGCACACAAAGCGACAAGGCGACCACAAGCCACTTACTAGTTGCAAAAGCAAAAGTGGCTGCTCTAAACACAATAAGTCTACCACGACTAGAACTATGTGGTGCACTACATTGCTAAACTAGCATCCATGGTGCAAAGGCATCTGATTATGGCAAACTACAAATTATCTCTGGTCCGATTCCGAGATTGTATTAGCCTCGTTGGAAGAATCTCCACATGCATGGAAGACGTATATTTCCAATTGATCGTATCCAATTCTTGACCTAGTGGGATCATCCACTTGGCGACATGTAGCCAGTGCTGACAGTCATGCTAATCTAGGTACAAGAGGGTGCAAACCTYTGCACCTTGCCACCACCACCCTTTAACAGAATCTCCTGCTTCTTTACCGCAATCGCCCATCGGAATATTATTGCCCCAGAGAGTTAAAAAAAAAGCCAAAAAAAAAGAGACTCCTTTATAACAACTTTCAGGGTAATCGCTTACATACTGAAATTCATAGAGCGACTCAACCTTAGAATTAAGGGAATACGCACAATATACCCTGAAGGCGATATAGTGACGTATCTAGATTTACAAAAAGCAAAGGTCGCTCTTATCTCATGTACTCAAGCGCGCTACTTCAACCGAGAGAGATCAATACTAAGACAATCGATGCCAGTTGATAAAACAAGTTCACTCCTAGTACTAAATCCTTTCACAGATACGAAGAGTCTACTTCGTGCAAATGGTCGGCTTGTCAATTCAAGGCCGATATATAACGAACGCCATCCTATTGTTGTACCAGAGAGATCGCAACTTGCCAAATTATATATCTATGCATAAGCAAAAGAACGGAAGATTATGGCAGCATTTCCACCGGAAGGCTACATTGAAGCCGTTCGTAACTTATCCCTCAGATCTCATAGCCCTAACTCCAGGGTACTTTCTCACAAGAGCCCCTTTCTGGCCACACCTGAGCCAGGCATAAAATCTCCAATCTCTAGCGCATTTTCTGTAGCTTTCCCTCGGTATCTTTTGTGCAGGTCCTTAAAATAATCTTCTTTCCATCGAAGACTGAAATCATGATGGACAGTTTTAATTATTTCCCATCTGCTTAATAAGGAAAGCGACACCACGCTTTGCTCAAGTTTGTCCAGAATGGACGCTCCTTTAAGAAAATGCCCTGGAGGTAGAGCTGTGAAATCCTAGGAATCTGCGAGACAAACGTGTTAATGAAATACTTGCTCTTACCGTATCATATTCTGAACGTGTCATATCGTGCTGCATATTAAATAAAACGCTTGTCAGGATTTTTCAATAGTAAGCATATTCAATAACAATGTTTATTTGTGAGTGTGTTTGTTAAATTAAAAGAAATACATATTTCATGTTATTCTAGAAATTGATTTTTAAGAAACGGAAAATATTATGGTATTTCGTGGTGTACGTGTCACAGCGTCGGTCGACGATTGCTGACTACTCTTCTTCTTGTTCATGCTTCTAAAATTCTTCTTCTTGTTGATGTTTCTAACATTCATTTACAGTCGGCCTTTCCTGATAAACTTGAGCGACCCCGCTCAACTCGTCATTGGCTATTTCTTTTTCGTTGTCGTCGTCTTCTGTCAGCTGACACCAGCGTTTCAACTTATCGATRGAGTAAACAGAAGAATAATGCTTTCTAGTGCGTCGTGTTCGTGGAAGATCTTCTACCACATATCGGTCGTGATCGATGACTTTTGGTAACTAAAAACGGTCCCTTGAATCGTGGTTCGAGTTTTCTGGACATACCTGTGCTTGGTGGTTMATTTTCGGCTAGAACTAAGTCACCTTCTTGGAAAGTATGAGGAGTTGCGTGTGTTGCGTCGAAACGAGATTACGCAGCTGCTCGTTTTTCATTAATTCTTTTAGCTGCTGTTTCACGAAGATCTGTTAGTTGTTCACCATTTAATGCTTCGTCGTTTGCTTGCAAACTTAGAATAACGCTGTTGCGTAAAATATCACGTGGCTTGTACCCATACAAGAGCTCGCGAGGTGTACAATTCGTGGTACTGTTCTTCATCGTGTTTATGCACCATTGTACAGAGCGAATTTTTTCGTCCCATTTCTTATCTACAGAATAAAATTGTGCGATTTGTTCTTTCTGCATGACCATTCGCTCTTGGAGTTGATATATTCTTAACGGGATATAGCGTTGTAAATTTTGTGAATGAGTCGACGATAACCAAAAGATGTTTTTTTCCTTTTGAGCTTTTCGGAAATGGACCTAAATGATCCATATGGATAGTTCTGAATGGAACTGGTTCTATGGCACTGAAGTGGTACTGTATTTCGGCTTTACCACCTTTTCGTTTATTGTAAGCACAATCCATACAAGATAAAATAAATTGTTTGACAAAGTTTTGCAGTCGTGGAAACCACATATAGGTTTTCAATCGTTCTAACGTCTTTTCGACACCCATGTGTCATGCTTGCATATGGCAATCTTGGACAACTCTATGACGTAGTGTTCGTGGTACAACCCAAAGAAGTTTGTCGTCAACTTTTCGTAGAAGTCTGCCATGCTGTAGTACATACTCTCTATCTTCAACATTGTTGTTTGTTTTCATATTGTTAACAATTTGACATATGCGCTCGTCCTGTAACTGCATGCTAAAAAGACAGTCATCTTTATCTATCACTGCTTTATCAATACGTAAGTCTACAACTTCGATCATTCGTGCTTCTTCGTATGGAACACGGCTTAGAACATCGACGTGCTCCATGCGATTGGCCGGTCGATGTTCAATTTCAATGTCGTAATCTTGTACTCGTAACCACCATCTGGCGACCCGTGGTATGAGCTCTTTCTTTTGCATAGTAATTTTAAGTGCGCTACAGTCTGTTCTAACCTTAATCTTTTTACCATAAATATAATATCGAAATCGTTCTAGATACTCTACAACGGCTAGAGCGAAGTTCATAACTATGAAACTTTTGTTCGTCAACGCTAGTTGCTCTACTGTAATATGCTATTAGCTTAAAATCATCTTTTTCACGCCGCAATAATACGCCGGCCCAACCTATTGCACTTGCACTATTCATAACTATGAAACTTTTGTTCGTCAACGCTAGTTGCTCTACTGTAATATGCTATTGGCTTAAAATCATCCTTTTCACGCTGCAATAATACGCCGGCCCAACCTATTTCACTTGCATCCGTGTGCAGCTCATCTTCTGCATCAACACGATATGCTACCAATACTGGTCGGGATACTAATTTACATTTTAATTGCTCAAATGCGCATTCTTGCACTTTCGTCCATTCAAATTTTTGATTATTTCGTAACAGTTTGCGTAGCGGCTCTGAAATTATGGCATATCCGGGGACAAATTTTCTAAAGTACCCGCTTAGCCCTAAAAATCTGCATCTGTCTGAAACTTGGATACGGCTTGAGTTTTGATTTTACCAGGCGAAATACCTTCTGGCGTTAGCTCGTGACCAAGAAATGTAATCGTCGTTTTCATAAAATCGCATTTTTTTTTTTGTAGCGTCAAGCCCGCATTACCTAAAACTGTCAAAACTCTGTTCAATTTTTCGAGCATTTGCTCGAACGTTTGACTACCTATCAAGATGCCGTCCATGTAAATCATAAGGTCGTCTTCGTAGACTTGTTCCTTAATCTTTGTCATTAAACGTTGAAACACAATCGGCGCATTCTTCAACCCAAAATGGCATGCGTTTGAATTCATACAAGCCATCAGGGGTTATAAATGCCGTGTATATGCGACTTTCAGGTGCGATTGGGATTTGATAATATAAACTATTTAGATCTAGAATCGTAAAAAATTTATATTGCTTAGCTTGGTGCAGTTGTTCCTCAATATTTGGAACCGGAAAATTTTCTTTTTCAATTAACAAATTTAAACGACGGTAATCTACGCAAAGTCTATCGCTTCCATCTTTTGTCTTAACTAATACAATCGAGCTTAAAAATTCTGATGAGGATTTTTTTATAATATCGTTATCTTCGATCTTTAATCATTTGTGAAATTATCATTCGCTTTGGAGCTGGCACTCGATAAGGTGCTTGCGCAATAATCTTTTTTGATTTTAAAACAATTTGCATTTCAATTAAGTGTGACCTACCAATGCCGTTCAATCCGCTCGAGAACACATCATTGTAGTTTTCCAGTAACTCTTGCAGTTTACGCCTTTGATCTGTACTACTTACATTATTTGTAAAACACTCATCATCAGGTAACGCAACAGCATAACGACATATAGGTTTCAACTTTGATTGACCATTCTCCACCGTAAACACCACACCTTCACGCGCTACGACATCTTGACCCAGTAGAAAATCAGTTTCCAACATATTATTTGCAACAATATAGACTAACACGTTGACCTTTTCTTCACCAATTGCTATGTCGAGCATACACTTCTCCCGCATCATGTACCTTTCACCAATTATTCCGTTTAAATGTGCACAACACTCTTCAGGTTCAATTCTCAACATATCGACCGTTGACTTTCGAACTAAACTTCACTCGCTACCAGCATCGATTAACGCTTCAAAAATTCTGCCGTTAACATTAGCTTTCTTAACAAAACATTTTTCATCTCGTGTCAGATCAGCTTTTCGAACGTTATGTCCTACTAGCTTACAACCACAATTGATCGGTTCGTTTCGTTTATGCACTTTACCACAATCAGCACATCTTGAACACTTCTGCTCCTTCACACATTTACTTGATATGTGGCCTATTTCACCACAATTGTAACGCACAATCTTTTTGCTTCCAATATTCGCTGCTTGCTCTCGCGGTACGTCCTTCGCATTAGTTCCAAAATTCTGTGATCTGATTTCTTAACCACTCTTCAATTATCTCGCGCATTTGCTTCGTACTTTCAAACCTCTGTGCTGCAATGGCACTTTGTAACTCGGAATGATTCAAACCCTGTCGCGTATATTGGATTATTGCATGTTCACTTAGTTGAAATCGCTTGCCTAGGGCATTCACTCTAAAACAGTAGTCGGATATACGTCCACCTGTTCTGCGTCCCGATTCATTCATCAAACGATGAATTTGAGCTTCATCATAAGACATGCAAAATTCATTTCTCAATTCCGCAGCGAAATCATCCCAGCTGGTGTGCACAGTGGGTAATGTGTCTAACCACATACGAGCGACTCCTTTCAATTGTCCATAAACCGCTACTAAAACACATTTTTCCTTCAGTTGGTATGCCCTCATAACGCTGCTAACACGATCAATAAACTGCTGAACTGTGAGCGACTGCGTATTGGTTGGATCAAACTCCGGTATCATGTCCGATATTTCTCTAATCGACCGAAAACCACCAACATATGCATTTGTAAGAATTGACGGCGTAGAAACTTGACAAACATTTTCGTTTTCGTTTTGATTATTGACATTCGGTTGCCMTACATTCGCGTCAATTGTTCGTTGATTATTCTGCTGCAGCATGCCGACAATGGTTGCCATCATACCACGTAAATCATTGATTTGCTCTTGCAGCCCCGAATCTATAACTSTGGGAGCTYCAATTTCATCACCACCGATTTTTTGTATTAAGCGTAATTCTAGCTCTGCTCTGGAACCAGACGTAGATAAGCCTTTTTCCCGCAGTATCACTTTAATTGATCGATTTTTAGTTCGTTTATTTTAGGCATCGTGGATTGTTCTCTTATTTTATTTTACATGTATATATTSACAACTTCTTATATACTTCTCGTTGCTTTTCGTTTCGTTTTGATTTTGTAATTTAAAACTCGTTGATTTTCGTTTTCAGTTACTATTTCTCGTTTTGTTTTGATTTTTCAATTCACAATTCGTTGATTTCTGCTTTTAGTTATTACATTTGTATTCGTCGACTTTCGTTGTTCTTATTTTTCGTTGTTGCGTTTGCATTCGTTTATGYGAATCTCCGTTGACATTCGTTGTTTAAGTTTCTCGTTGCTGCGTTAGTAAACGTACTCGTAGATTTTCATGTCGTTCGTTTGTTATCATTTAACGTTGCTTCTTCTCTTCATTGTCTTTTCCACTTCCTTGACGAGACACCCGCTAGTTTTGCTTCACGTTGATACGTCGATCTAGTTGGCGTTGCTTCTGCACTTTAGCAATTTCGTTTTGTCGTTTACGCATGTTCTTATACTGCTATTTTCTCACTCTTACTCATGTCAGTTTTGTCTTGAAACGCGACTGATTCTTTCGCACTCACTTTTCTTAATTAGATATTCAAATAAAACTGCCGAAATTGCGATTGTTGGAGCGCTAGCGCTCCGTACCTTTAGATTGGAAATTTTGTCTTGTTTTTTTTTTACGGTTTCTTTTTTGCTGTTTTTAATGCGTTCATTTGTGGCATCATTTTGCACACTTTCCCAGCTTCTGAACTGTTAATGAAATACTTGCTCTTACCGTATCATATTCTGAACGTGTCATATCGTGCTGCACATTAAATAAAAACCGCGCTTGTTAGGATGTTTCAATAGTAAGTATATTCAATAACAATGTTTATTTGTGTGTGTGCTTGTTAAATTAAAAGAAATACATATTTCATGTTATTCTAGAAATTGATTTTTAAGAAGCGGAAAATATTATGGTATTTCGTGGTGTACGTGTCACAGGGTCGGTCGACGATTGCTGACTACTCTTCTTCTTGTTGATGTTTCTAATATTCTTCTTCTTGTTGGATGTTTCTAACATTCATTTACAATCATGAGTTGAAAACGGCTTCGATACTAGTTCGATTTAAGTGGGTCTGCACCATGGAAGCTAGTTTTACTAGTAGCGCCACAGAGTTGTGAGGGACTTAGCGTTTTTAGAGGTGCAACTTTTGCTTTTGCCACTAGAAGGTGGCTTGCAGTTGCGATATCGCTATGTGTGCTCACATATATGTGCATACATATAGGTCACAATATGCCTTTTCAGAGGTGTAGTAGAAGCCGTGCAGTTCCACTTTGTATTTGGGGGGATTAGTTTATCCACCATTGACTTTGAATATGCGAACTGTCGGTCAGATTATTAGCGAACTGGGGCCACTTTTCTAAGCGAAGAGATTTTTCTTGTTCGTCCAGTCAGTTCCGTCTAGCCATAATTCTTCAACATTCGTCTCCTTGTTTTCGCGTTAGGTGTCGGTGTGTGCTGCTCTCGTGAGTAGTGTAGAATGTGGGTTGTAAGCGTAATGTGTTGTGGAGTGGATGTGGTGTGTGTGCTGAGGTCGGGGGAGGACGCCAATTTATACGATCATGCCCCCCTAGGCGAGTAATTAGCCTAGTAGCCTCTGAAGCTATTGTAACGATGCTACCACGTTGCTGAAGCCTGTTGAATGATACAGTTGCGGCCTAGGCTGGCGACTCCGGGGCGGTGTAGGATTGCGGTGACGCCTGGAACGTGAGCCGGGGCGGTGCCGGTTGCGATCGCGGGGGTCTTCGGATTGGCAGTGCGGTGTAGTAGGGTATGATGGTGCCGCATTTGGTAGTGGTAGCCCGTTGTACATTCTTGCGCAAGATGGGTGGGCGCCAGACAATTTAGGCAATGTCCATGTGCCTGAGAGACCTGCTGGCGTTGCTGAGGGGGCATCCTCTTGAAGATGCCACAGTGTGGCAACCGATGTCGACGGCGACATAGAGCGCATTCGAGTTGTGGTGGTTCCGCAGCCGTTGAAACTGTTGGGGGTGCTGCGTTGGTTGTTGTTGTTCGCGGCGCTGCTACTAGTGTAGCCTTCGAGCGCGGAACAGTAACAGCCGAACGGATTGTGGGCGTAGGGGCAGTTGACATCTAGGCATCCATGTTTATCTGTCAAAAGATGTTATTTTAATTAATTTATACATAGGTATTCATATGGGCATTGGTGCCACGTAATGTGGTTTTTGTTGCCACTTAAGGCTAATGGAGGGTTTTATTATTATTTATTTTCGTTTCTTTGTTTTTAGTTACGGTTACGTTATTTTCGGTGCACTTTTCGGTTTTGTCGGCGGTTAGCAAAAATCTCCAAGCTTAGGCACATTTTCTGTGGACGTCCTTTAGATAATCATCTTTCCATCGGCGACTGAAGTCATGATAGAGAATTTTAATCTTTCCCAACAGTTTAATAAGGAAAGCAGCTCCACACCTGGCCTAGCTGTGGCCAGAATGGGCGCTCCTTATCCAGCTATCTTTTTAAAATGAGATTTGAGGCTTTTTACGGCTGATTACTATACGCGCCCATATGTGGGGTGCTTGGGGGGATAAATTGTCAATTGATACCTTGAGAATCGTATTTTTGGACAATGTCAGGTGAGACGTGTTTTGTGAAGTCCCCAAACTGTCTTTCGGTAGCTCTCTGAGTTCCGATAAAAGTTTTACCTTTATCGCTCATGATTTTTGATGGAAAGCCTCGTCGTCCAACGGAACTAGCAAAAGCCGCAAGAAAAGCCTCGGTCGTCAGATTCGTACAATACATAGCTCAAGGTTTACTGCTCTTGTCGTGAAATTGGTAAAAAGAGCCACATAGCATGGATGCCATTATCATAAAAGGCCCACCAAAATATACACTTGTAGTGGAGAAAGGCAGAGCCAAATCGCAGCGTTCAGGTGGAAGGGCTGCCATAATCTGCGATCGCATTTTCTGCTTATGCATAGTGTGGATTTTACACATGGAAATGCACTTCTTTATTTGCGGATTCAGTCGGGGTATGTACAGTTCTTGGTGGACAATATGTTGCATTGGACGATGTTCGGCGTGGAGCATTAGTATGTGGATATATCTAATAAATAACGTGGCAGACGGATACCTACCTGGTGTGATTATAGCGTGGAGCGCGTTTTGTTGACGCGATAAGAGAGTATTTGTTGTTTGTAAGTCATGGTGCGTCAATGCATCGCAATAAAGATAAGTTGGTTATTTAACTTTACGTTTAAGCCACTGTAAAAACTAGAGCATATAGGCAACTACCGGGAGCGCGCGGGGGAACGACGAAAATCTTTCAAGGATGTCAGTGTCACCCAGTGTCGCATGGTAACTTTAGATTTTTGACTTTTTGGGGCAAGGTGATTGGTACCAAGAGTCGGGAGATTCCGGTAACCATCGGGGGCCATTCCACCAGAGGGTGGAGGTGGCGAGATGCAAAGGTTTGCATCCTCTTGTACCTAGATCAGCAGGATTGTCAGCATTGGCTATGTGTCGCCAAATAGCTGATCCTACTAGGTCAAATATTTATTTCAAATATTTCAAATATTTCAGACGTTTGGTTAGAAATATACGTTTTCCACGCATGTGGTGGTTTTTCTAACCAGGCTAGAACTATCTCGGAATCGGACCATAAATATAATTTTTATTTCGCTATGTTTAGGTGGATCTGCACCACCACCAAGACTTGGGAGTCTTATCGTTTTTAGGGGCGCCACTTGTTCTTTTGTATATAGTGGCATAATATGAATTTTCAGAGGCGTCGCAGAAGCTGTGTAGTTCCACTTGGTATTCGCGGAAATAGTTTGCCCACCGGAGAATTTGTATCTGCGGGAAGTTGTTCAAATTATTAGCGAACTGGGACCATTTTCTTAGCGGAGAGGAAATTTGTATCTAACAAATGGTCTTTTGGAATATTTTTTAAAATATTCGCTTGATTAGCTGTTATCTCTTTTAATGGAAACTCCGCGGTGTTGAGGGCATTTATTACGTGTAATAAGGTCTGGTATGCTTGTGGAAGACTGTGGCTTCCCGACAGGATATCGTCTACATACGTTTTTGTTTCTGTGTTGCCAGAGGAAATTCTGACTTTGTGAATGGGACACAGTTTACGCTAAAGCTAGCTGTTTTCAATTGAAAGTCGCGCAGTGGACTATTGGCAGATTTTCGGAAAACAATGCTCCGAAAATCTTGATTATCTTTATGTACGAGTGTTTGTCGATACATCTTTTCGGGGATATCGAATACGTATTTGTATATACGCCATTTTAATATGAGGAGTATATATAGAGGACTGGATAGAGTGTGGGTCCGGTAAATAGAATATCATTTAGGGAACTCCACGAGCTAGTGGATCTTGAGGCATTGAATACAACTCTAACCTTTGTTGTTTACTTCTTCATGTGGTCTAAATGGAGGTAATCTTCTAAGACACCATCATAATCTTTTTGATCTCACCTTTTCTAAGTAGCGTTTTTTCCATACGTAGAAACTGTTGTATTGAAGAGGTGCGGGAGTGACAAGGCGAGTGTGGCTGAAAATTGTTTTTTTAGAGGTAGTCGTACGACATACTGACTATTATATGATGGAGTAGTTGTGGCTTTGTAAAAGTCTTCACAATACTAATTTCTGGTGTTGCAATTGAAATGAGGGGAGTTCGCTACTTTGAGATGTGTTGGGAAAGTTAATGAGGTGTAATATGGAATGATGCCTTTTGTGGCAATATATGCAATTGAATTTGCTTTTGCAAGTATTAAGATTGTGTGAGTGGCGAAAGCAGTTTTTACAGAATTTTTTAGTTTATGCCCTCCAGTACACAGTTCGCATGACGTGTATTTAGTTTGTTCAGATGTGAACGATTATTTTTTGGAAAAACTTCTGTTTAAATGATTGTTGCTTCCGGTTTGGGATCTATTGAAGCTTCCATTTAGGTCTTGTTGAACGTTTTTAGTTCTGACTTTTCGTCTACTTTTTCCGCAATTTCGTATTGGGTAATTAAGAAATGTTTCATCTGCTGCCACATTGCTTCCACAAAAGTAACGATTTTCTGGTAATGCGGCGGTACATATGTTCAGTTTGGATTCTAGTTTGATGAATTCTTCACTGGTTTCTCTTTGAATTTTAGAAAAGTTCGTAAGTATCTTTACATGCTTGTCAGCTAATATTTTCTCCTTTTGATATCTTTGTCTTACAGATTTCCAAGCTAAATTGAAATTATGCGAACTGTTTGACTATTACGCCTATGTGACCTTTAGCTTTGTATCGGAGATGATACAATTTTTGCGCTTGTGATAATTTTGGATTTATGTACACGGAAGGACGGCCATTGTTCATAACCTCCATGAAATATTTCCGTATCCCACGCTGGCGTTTTGAGATGAATGCCTGAACTTGCGTCTTAAGCTTGAAATTGTGGTAACTCTACTCTACTGTGGGTAGTAGGTGCAATTGACTTTTTAAGTTATAATTGATCTGATATCATTGCATTTCTGTCTTCATACCGGTTAAGTAGTTTTCGTATTTGGCGTAATTCGAGAATTTGAAATTTTCAGGTAGATCTGAATCATCACTTTCTACTATTGCGTCGTTGCCGCTTGGAGGCGTGCCCAAAGATTATCACTAGATTTATTTTTAATTTCTAGTACCAATTCAGAGTTGTCCTGAATCGGTGAAGATGCAAATTGAGTGCAGTATTCAATTAAGCTTTCACTCTCAGAAATGAATTTAATATGCGAAATGTCTTTCCCTTTTTTTTTTGCTTTAGAGCACCTTGCTTCGAGCGTGTAGCTTCTGCTGGTGAACATTGGCATATTGTCATCCGAACTCATTTTTGGAATTTCTAAGAATTCTGCTTTAGATATGTATATTTTATTATAATAGAGAATGTGGTACCGAAACTCTTTTCAACAAATAAGAGTTGTTGTTTCCGAACAATTCAATTAGTAAAATATATGTGTAACCGAAAGCTTTCTTCAATAAATAAGAGGTATGATTTCCGAAAAAGAATTTAAGAATGAGTTTACGGCTTTTGTTACTCGCGTTGTTTTTTTTTTTTTAAATATTTTTTTACGGTTTTCTCCGTATGGCCTTGTATCAGCGCGCACTGAAAACTAGGTCCATATCCTTTGTACATACGTGTGGATGCTATGCGCATATAATATGCGTTAAATGAAATATGTGCAATTATGCCTGTTCTTGCTTGACAAGGAACAGGAAAATGCTCGAAAATCGCCAAATTGGAGATTCAATATTTGTATGTATCAACAAAGGTATTTAGTATGCAATATTTAATTTTTTCAACCAATGTTAATTTGCCGCACAGTTTATTAAATTTCTCAATATTTCTTATTTACTTGTATTCTAAGTTTTTTAGGCATACAAACATTTGAAAATTTACGGCCATATTTGCATATAATACTTCGCGGTTAGAAATATATAGAAATATGGGCTAAAAGCGCTAATGTATATATATATATATATATATATATTTATGTATATATCAAATTTTGGTTAGGTATGTATAATCCGTTTACGGATATGTATCTATGTATGTTTGTATTTGTTCCTTTTATGTTTTATTCTTCCTTCTGCCTTTGCTTACTTTTTTGGAAGCAATCCCTCTCACCGCTTAATAAGCTGAAGCGTTATTGCATTTGCAAGTATCCCTCTCAGAGTTACTAAGCAGAAGCGGTATTGCCAGAATACTTAGCAAATAAATACTTCAATAAATACTTGAAATCAATATTTTTTGTTTGGTGGATTGTGTGTATTTGTATACACGAAGGTAAGTTTTAAAGGCAAAAAATAATAATTTATTTGGTTATAAGTGTATATATATAGTATATGTATATTGGGGATACATACATACTCGTATATATCTGTGGAAATATGTTATAACATATTAAGTCGAGTTAAGTTAAAATCGAGTTAAAGTCATATTCTGCTATGTCTTCTTACAATGCACATTTGGATCCAATCAGTTTTCAATTTCCAATATTTTTAAAAAAGTTTCACGGTTTACTTTTTAACGTCCTTTCTTTTGGATTATATTTACTTACGTAAACCTTAGTTTTTGAGATGCCGTAACGGCTGTTAAGAATTTTTCTATAACCTCTTATGTCAACATAAACTCAATATTTACTAGAAAATATTCAACAAATTTAATATAATAAGAAATGATATGTTTACTTAAACCGTTATGTTAAAAATAGATTTTCAGATTTTCATAACTTAAATGGATATATGTAAGTGCTTATAATTAAATTAAAACTATCAAGGAAGCGAAATACATCGTATTATACTTAGCTCTGCTAAATTTTCGTTAGCCGATAACGGCATTTTAAATCAACATAAGGTTTCTTTTATGTGTGTTAATTCCGTTTCTTTTTGTACTTAAGCTGTTCAGTTAGTGAAATACTGTCGATCTGTTAAGAGTATTTTCTCATTGCAATGGAAAGTGAAAATTTAGTTAACTTATTACACATAAGCAATGTGAGTAATGTTGATTTTTCTAGTGATGACTCGGTTGTTGATCCAAATTTTGATATAAGTAATTGCACTGCTCCAAGCTCAGATTTAGGGAGCGACTTTGTAAGTACTAAACTCATTTATTGGATAGTAATAATAAAAATTTCAATTTGGAAAAATTCGGAAATTGTTGCAAATAAAGTGGTTCCAAAGAAAACCTCGCGAAAGGATCAAGGAATCTCGGGGAAAGTTATACTTCAGCATCTGGAAACAATATTCCTGCTCGTATTGTGCGCCCGATGCAATCTTGCAGAAGAAAATGCGCTGATAGAATAACATACTAGGAACAGCAAATCATTCACAAACAATACTGGAAACAAGGCTCCTATAGCTTACGTAAGGCATATATCGCTGGCTTGTTTGAAATTCAGGAAACTAACACTGTAAAATGAGTAAAACACTAAAGAAATCCTCGAAGTAGACCGAATTGCTACTACTATTTTTTGGAGGTTAGTGGTAATAGAATTTCAGTTTGCCAAAAATGCTTCAGATTCAAGTTGTCCGAGACCGAGCAGTTCATAAAACCGGTTGTGAAGTCAAAACTTGAAGGAGGAGTTAGTGGAGATTTACGTGAAAAACATTCGTGCTCTAAAAAGATTTTTCGGGCGAGAGAGCAATAAATTTTAGACTTCAAAAAAAGCTTTCCATCATATGATTCACACTACACTCGCCGTGATACTTCCCAGCGTTATTTATCGAGTGATTTCTCGGTAGCTGAATTTGTCGCTTTCAAAATTTACTCAACTCTTTGGCACACTCGATTTAAAATTTAAAAAACATAAAGTTGACACTTGCCACAAATGTGATTTGCTTCAATGTAAAACACAAGTTGTCAAGTCTGAGGAACTTGAATCTCTAAAAATAGAGCAAACTGAACATCTCAATATAGCACAACAAGCTTATGATGCTAAAAAAACCGATAAAGAAAAATCTCTAAATGTTAATAAACTTAAAGTGTTTTGTTTCAATCTTCAAGAGTGCCTTCCCACACCTCTGTTGAGAACTTCCCTGTCATTCTACAAAAGGCCTTTATGGACCTTTAGCCTTACCATACATGACTGTGCAACAAATCAACCAATATGCTACATGTGGCATGAAGCAATAGCTAAAAGAGGTGGAAACGAAATAGCTTCAGGCGTGTTTACTCATTTACTGCAATTAAATGCAAACGTAAATCATATTGTTTTCTACAGTGACAAAACAAAAACTCTTTCGTTGCAGCTATGTTTGCTTTTTTCATGCAACTAGAAAACAATTTAAGCATTATAGATCATAAATTCATGATCCCTGGACACACACACATGGAGTGCGATAGTGACCATGCTGCTATAGAGAAAAAGAAAAACAAATCTTCAATAAAAATCCATCATCCCCGTAATTGGTACCAATTTAGTCGGAGTGAAGAAAAAATTTTTAGTTAACGAAATATTATAGATCAATCAAATATACATATATATGATTTTGCCTTCGCATCAAAAAGTGTATTTACTTGGCGTAAAGTGGATGACAACGGAGATAAATTCAAGTGGCATGACATTAAATGGTTCAGATTTACTAAGGAATACGGTAAAATATATTTTAAAACATCATTAATTGAAGGTGATCCTGCACTTTTATTTATTTGTTTAATGTTTTTATCTTTTTATATATACATACTTTTTGTAGCACAGTATATATCATAAACGTATGTTTATATAAGTATATGTATGTACTATATCTGCTTTTTGGTCACTGTACTTGCTGCTATCCTGAACCGGTTTTTGGCATATACTTGTATGTTTTTTGCTTTTTGCTCTTTTATTTGGGTTTTTCACTTGGTATTAACTTTTCGGTTTTTATTACCACACTTTCTCACAAGTTAAAATTAGTTTTTTTTTCTTCAAAATCTTAATTTTTTTTTGCTATAATTGGCCACAGTGATTTCCTTTATGGCTCGCAGGACCATGTATAAAAACTCACCTTATAGGTCACTTTATTTCTGCGAAATCCCACTGAATAATTCACGGCGTCGTTTTCATTGTTAGAACGATCGATCGATTTGTATGAGCGTAAGTCTCCGGAATTGAACATTGAATCTTCCAGTTTGAGTCAACAACGTAAGTATTAAGCAAACATAGCGCAATCACTTGAAGAATCATAGTTACGATAATTAGGCCAATGTCCCAACATTCCTGATGAGTTCATCTTTCGTGAATTGATAAACGGCAGATGGAATTGATACCAAAGCATCGGAAGTATCGACCGGATTTGAGCCATTTCCAATTCTTAGCGAAGACGATGTAAACTGTCTTCGGCAATGTTATTTTTGTTCGTATTCCATAACAGACGTGGATTTGAAGACTGATATGTTGAAAGGATCTTCGCAAAAAGTGTGCGAACTTCAATAGCATGCGAAGTAGCTATCTAATCGTCTATCGTTTGATTCCGTAGATGTTCCAATTGTAATTGCTGGCTGCTTCTCCAAAACTTGCACACATCGTACCATTCGCAGTTCGCAATGTCTCAAATGAAGTTGAACCGCGTACATTAATCAGTAGTAACCGAAGGTAGAAACAATCGTTGTTTTTTAGTTGTATATGTTGAATGCATTATTTGTCCATCTACTGGTAACTATTTCTTCGACGATGCTGGGTTAAAACACTCTTTGGCTCCAAATGAACTGCGAGATGCACAAAACTCGAAAAACGTTCATGAATTGTAAAAGTAAATATCCTACGAAGACCAATAACCGCCATGTTGCTTCCTTTGGTTACTTACTTACAAACGTATTTTATCGATTTTACCAAACTGCATTATTCAAAATTGATATGAACTTTGAATGTGAATTAGACCATAATGGATCGTATTCCAAGTGTTGTCAACTTCGATATTCTCTCTAATAAATTGAATGCTGAAAGTTCTGCCACTGTCGTCTGGTAAGCAACGCCGATAGACTTAATATCCATCATTTCCAGTTTGTGTTGCCGAAAGAAAAGCACGTGGATAGTGTTTCGTTTGTTCATTGTCAGATATACAAACCGAAATCTTATTATGGTGCCCCAAATGGTCCCAAAATATTGTCTAATGTTCGAAGAAGCATATCTAAAACAAAGAACAATGAAATAATAATTGTAAATATGTGTATTTTGCAACTGTAAATACATATATACAAAAGTTGCAAGGTAGCATAACCAAATACGGTATCATGATCGTGTATATACAAACACACATTTATATATATGTGTGTATGCTTGAATAAACGTTCTTGGTATCGTATTATCTAAATATTAAATTGATAACTTAAGTTATGCCGGGTCGTTGACACTAATAATGAAATGTCAAATCAGCACAACGGATCTAAGTAAATTACGCTAAGCATAGTTTAAGCATGAAATAATAATTAAACAAAAACCTGACGACAAACTGCACAGATCGGTGAATCTAGGCTTTTTATTCATAAAAAACATTTTCTGTTCCGTCAACAGAAAACGTAACTCGTGCGGCAAACCTTGTTTGCAAAGTTGTGCTGTGACATCGAGACGATCGCTTCCTGATTGACCGCGATCCATAATACCGCACGTATGTCATCGCACCCTGGGAGTACTCGGTCATGTGCTTCGGGCTGCTAATGTACGTTGATGCCAAAGAGAACGCCGACCGATATTAGCGCGACCTCTTCGTGGCATCGTAACAAATTTCAATCTGTAATTGGTCACTTTGTGTGAAACATTCATAACGTTCTCACTGAATAATTTAAAAAAAAAAAATTTTTTTTGAATAGACGGAATAAGAAAAGCAAACGACAAATTTGAACGATACAAATAATTGAAAGACGAAAAAAAAAAATTAATGAGAAAAAATATGTATGAAAACAGTTAATTTTTGGAATTGTCCAACTTTCCGACTTTTCCTCACGAAAAGCACACATTTTTTGTTTTTTATTTTTAAACCTTTATCTGGTTAAGCCGTTCTGTAGCCGTTACTAACAAACAAACATTCATTCGTTTGTATGGGAAAAAGAAAAGGGCTGTTTTTAGGGGTTTTTCGGCAACTATTTTTATTTTTTTCGCATTAAAAACCATCTTTGAGCCTCAGCGAAAATTTAGAGAAAAGATTTGGCCAAATTGGATCAGAGGTTGTTGAGCTATGCGATTAGAAACACACTTTGCGATTAATTTTTATATATAAGATAAATAGTAGGAGGGTAGTAGCGAAAGGGAACCGGGATGCTGCGATGCTGCGAAAAGCGAAGGTGTATATCGATCGACGTCGTAACAACAAAAGGTGCGCGAGATCCTCTCTCAATCCCTTTTGCTCTAATTGATGTGCTGGATGGTGTCATCGTGTTCTGGTGCATGTGCATGTGTGTGTGTTAATGTGTTCTCTTGCGTGATGAGATGAATGCGTGCTTTTGATTATGCGGTGATCGGTGTGGTGAAGTGATGTGAAGGTGTGTGACGTTGCTGCTCATTTAGCCAGTTGGCAATGCTTGCTATGTACATGATAGCTTGGAAGCATGTTCGAGACTTGCGGTAAAGCTATTGCATCTGCTTGAATTCGTCCGCATGGAACGAAATTAGGGTAATGGGACAGATTTCATTTGAGTTTTGTACTACTCTTCCGCCTATTCCCGTAATTTCATGATTGCTTAGTTTTGTTGGTAGTCTTAACCAATTTTTTCTATGGAGACGACTGCTGCGGGTAGAAATTTTATTTTGTAATGGTTTCCCTACTGAATATTAGAAACCTGTCGTTTGGACGATAATGAAGTTTAAATTAGTAGTTTTTTGTTTTGTTTTTATTTGACCAGTATGGCAGCGCTAATTTTAATTGGAAATTGTTAGAACAGCTGATTTAATATATGTGCAAGTAAAAGAAAAGCTGATGTGCACTTTTTTCCGCCGCAAAAATTAATTATTTGAGTATTTATTTGATTTGTTATTGTTCAAAAAAACAAACTTCGATTAAAAATGTGATTTGATTGGATTGATTTTTAACAATTGCAACTAATAATCCAAGGAAATCGATGTGAAACGTATTCACAACATCAATGCCTATCACGACGCGCACACCTCCGAATTACTACAGATTGGTTTATTTGCAAATTGCCACAATTGCGGAGTACACTTGGATGTGACCGCACTAAATGACAGTAAAATGGCCTTATAATATAACGTTATCTGTTGTTTTTTTTTTGTTGTACCGAACCGTTTATATCTTCTTCTTGATTGGCGTAGACACCGCTTACGCGATTATAGCCGAGTTAACAACAGCGCGCCAGTCGTTTCTTCTTTTCGCTACGTGGCGCCAATTAGATATTCCAAGTGAAGCCAGGTCCTTCTCCTCTTGGTCCTTCCAACGGAGTGGAGGTCTTCCTCTTCCTCTGCTTCCCCCGGCGGATACTACGTCGAATACTTTCAGAGCTGGAGCGTTTTCCTCCATCCACATGACCTAGCCAGGGTAGCCGCTGTCTTTTAATTCGCTGAACTATGTCAATGTCGTCGTACAGCTCATCGTTCCTTCGAATGCGAAATTCGCTGTGGCCAACGCGCAAAGGACCATAAATCTTTCGCAGAACTTTTCTCTCGAAAACTCGCAACGTCGACTCATCTGTTGTTGACATCATCCAAGCCTCTGCACCATATAGCAGGACGGGAATTATGAGTGACTTATAGAGAACCGTTTATATATTTCCAATAAATGTCGGAAAATTTTTGCAAATTTATAAATTCGATTATTTTCTATTTAATATTTCCCTATTAATAGGAGATCCCACCTTAGTACGACCATCACCCCTCGTACTGTGAAATGAAAATAATTTTTATATAAAAAAAAATGTATTACATTTCGACTAGATTGACTGGAAATGGTGATGCTAAGTGTAAAGCATCATTAATAATTAAAAAAAAATTTTTTAAACATTACATGAATTCTCTTACACAAGAAATTGTAGACTAATCGAAAGTAGCTTATAGAATATGCAAACACTGGGTTGTCTTCTTTTCCCGGTGCAATTATTAAGTAGGCATTTACATACATGTAAATTGACAATAGTGATTTGCAACTATCCACTTACGCGAAAAACCTTATATCAAGATAAAAATAATTTTATTGCGAGTATAATGATATAAGGTTGGCTGCGAAAAATTGGTGCTGAAACAAAATATTCGTGCATGGAGAGGTCCGAGGAACGTATCCAGTGCCATAGAAACGAACACAGCATTATAGCTGTGTGTGGCTCCTTCGTCGAAAGAAAAAGAGTGCACATGCTTTCTGTTTGTGAAATTGAAAAAGATAGCGACAGACTATAGTTAAAGTGCTGCTATTGCGTGTCGATATTATTCTTTGATAATAAATTGGTCCAAAAATGGCTAAAAAGTATTTTCTGCGTGATTTAAGTGACTTTCAAAAATTGTTCACTGAAATTGGCTTTTCAAAAATTGACAAACTTTATATACAAACGATGTTAAACTAACCAACGCGCCGTTTTATGGTTATCATATCACGTGTTAAACTCTGCTACAACGGGTGGAATTTAATTATAATTTATCAGGTCCGCCAGGAAATTATTAATTAAAATTTTATGGTTATCATATCACGTGTTATAAAAAAGTGACTGCATTAAACAGTGAATATACTGAAGAATTTCATATTTTCGCTACAGAACATGCAGGAAGTAAATATACTGAAGAATCTAATATTTTCGTTACAGAGCATGCAGTAAGTACATAATAAATAATTTTTTTTAAATAGTAAACAGATTTTATATATTTTATTTTTATACTTAAGTAACCCTGCTACAATGCGTGGAATTTAATTATAATTTATCAGGTCCGCCAGGAAATTATGTATTAAATTCTATTATTTTATCAAAAAAATTATTTTTTAGATGCGTGTTTATATATCTACCGCTGGTGAAGCTTCAAAAGGTTTTGCATCTAATGTCGATTCCTGTGAAACAGGTACTGAGAGTGAAGTACAGTTATTCTCACGATATGAAGCATTTTTGTTGGAGTGCGGAGATCGAGAATTAAATTTGGGTGACTTTCAAGATTAAGAATCAAGTTTCGTGTCGAACTTTACATAAAAAAAAGTATTTAAAAAAATTCAGTGAAGCGTCTGTTGGCCCTCGTTGCCAAAAAATAAGAATACGAGTATTAAGCAGATATAGAAGTGTCAGTTGTGGCTACCAAAATGAAATTGTTGGAGACAAGAAATTACCCAAAATTTGAAGATGTAGTATATTATTTAAGAAAGTGCATCAAGAATATTAATCCTCGTCGACTCCCCAGCCGTTTAACTGCAGATGACATTATTCGCAGAGAATGTGAAATTCTTGAAATGCTATTTTATTTCATGAAAACTCTCATTCTATGGCCAAACGTTTCCGAGGAAAATCGTAACCAAGTTAATGTCAATATAGCATCAATATGTAGTGACATAATTTATACAGTCACCAAAGGTAGATGTACACCAGCAAAAAGTTGAATGCTTGGACTGGCAATGAAGTCTTTAACCAATTCTCGACAAGTAATCACGATGCTCAACAGATATGGTCATACTATTGTACACTTGGGCAGAAGAACTAGACTCAAATAACGTACACATCCATGCAAGATAATGATGTAATACCAACTGGCATAAAATCATCGAATGGACACTGTACGCACGTAGCATTTGACAACTTCGATCTCTTCGTCAACACCACTTCCGGAAAAGATACTATCCATGAACATGAAACGGTTGGTATTATTTATCAGTTTCCTAGTAGGGGAAGGTGGGGAATGTTGGGCATGGTTTTGATTTAGGTTAAAAAGTCACATAAAACTTATTTTTTGTGAAAATTCCAAAGTATGGATTTGTAGTGCGAGTCGTAACCTTCCTTTTGATAACACTGGTTTAACAAAATTCTACAAAAATTTAAAAGTTATAGCCATTGACGCAAAAAACCTGAATTTGCGATTTTGGGGAATGTCGGGCCAGTCTGTAAATCGATTAAAACATGATTGTTACCGATGAAAAACGTTTATTTATCAATGGAAATGAAAGAGAGATTCATAAATAATAAGAAAAATAGGAATTGGCGAAAAAAATTATTCCGACTCGCAGTGGATGCAGGTGTAAGTGTTCGGGTTCGGTCYKKCACWTTTCAAGTGAACCCCTCGATCACAAACGATGCAATGGGCCGTATTTTGACGATTCTCGTGCTTCGGCATCTTTTTCTTGCAAATCGTGCAAACATCGAAGACCTCTTCGATGTCGGTTTCGGTCGGAGGGCTTCTCTTCCGTGGCGTCTTCGACTTGCCACGCCCTTTTTGCTTCTGGGCTGCTGGTTCATCGGCTGCCTTCGTCAATTTTTGCCGCTTTTTTTCGGCCTTGTCASGCAGATCTGCGACAACCTCAGGCGATGTCAAAATCGTTGACTCCATTGTCTTGCGGCCACGTTTTGAYTTCGGCGCAGGTGTGCCCAATTTCAACGGGCCAACCGATTTCAATGCATCATGGAGCTGTGGAGCCGAAACAAGAGACAATGACGATGATGCAGCAGCACTTGTTGAAGCTGGGGCACTTGTCGATGCCTCCGACGTTGACACCTCCTCATTCACAGCAGTCACAATGGCATCACCAGAGGCAAGAACTCGAC
>NW_017537247.1:100035-102379 GCF_001853355.1 Bactrocera latifrons | reverse complement strand
ACGTGTTCACAGCTCGAGTGCTATATAGAAACTGAGCTTAGTATGAGACGAGCCGATGACAGTTGGTTGCAGCTGTCAACCTATACTAGGGAAAAAAATATCGGCCCGGGATTCCCCATGTGCCCAACATTCCCCACCTTCCCCTACTTCTACAGATGATTCCGGTGATGAAACAGCTGAAGCACGTGAAGTTAGAGGCGACATCAATAGTAAAGCACCCGCGCGTAAAAGAAGACGTTTTAATGAGATTGTACGTGAAATTCGAAAATACTATCCTAAACGAACAACTCGTTTGCAGCTGCTGCCCGTGGATTCATTTACTAAAACCCTTGATATATGTAGAGGTTCTACCGAAATTGCTATTGATAAATATTTATTATGGGTAATGTCATTATCTCGAATAAATTCAGTTCCAATGTGGTTACGCTATAACTGTATGACATCAAGTGATGTGAGTGATCAGCAAAATAATTCTCTGACATCTTACGCAATCGTTAACGAAACATTAATCATAGCGAACGACATAGCTATAAGTGTAGCCAACCACATATTGTCGTGGCGTATGATTTAGCAATAGCAAAAATGGTTATGTATATTCAAGAAAAAGATAAGCCTAAATTTTGCAAAGTTTTTGTAAATTTGGGGGCATTCCATAAGCAAATGACTTTCTTCAAACCGATAGGGAAATATATCGATTCTAGGGGATTAGTGGAAATTCTAGTTCAAACAGAAGTATTAGCCTGTGGATCAATGAATAGCTACTTGGACGGCATGCTTATTAATCGGTGCAAGGGCTTACATCCACTAACTGCTGTTGCATTGCAAATACTTCATTTCGAACAGTATTTATCCAAAACGAATGTACCTCCCGAAGCGTTGGATGAATTACTACAAGCTCCAATATAGAATGCATCAAATCAGGCTGCATGTGACGTCAGCGAACGAGTTGAACAACCAGATTTATTGCACCGTATTTCAAATGGATATAAGCCGTACTGCAGAGACACTTTAAGTGGTGCAAAAGGAAAAAGAGAACAATTTTATTATCAATATTCTGAGTTAATTCATTTATTTCTTCGGTTTTCAAGAAGCATGCGTACTAGCAACTTTGAATTGTACTTGGACTCGATATACAACATGTGTGACTTGTTTTTTGTGTTTAACCTGCCTAATTACGCTAGATGGGATGTGATAAACTCGAGTCGTTTAATCACGTTTTATACTGAAAACTCAGTTTTGGTAGACGAGTTTCATCGTTGCGCCTTTGAAATCAGATGCACTAAAGCTAATTTTGCTTGATCATCTGTGGTCTTGACGCTAAAGCAGACTATCAACGGTGATGCTAGCAATCAGTTGACTGATAATCTTGCCGTAGACTCAATATCTGCGCGTCAAAGAGGGGGTTTATTAACAGCATGAGAACGAAAATATTATCAGCTGTAAAAGAAAATGTCGATTTAAAAAAAAGATGATACTTCGCATTCGTTGCAAAAAAGCACGTTTAAAAAAGACAGGACATTATTATTGAGGCAATAAAAGATACAATGAATCCGTTTGATGAAACAATAGATACAAACAACTTATCCAACATTTCCACGGGAAAAGCAGCATCCGAAGACGTTGGACAAGAGGATGTTATTAAAAATGGAACGAGATATATTTGGACGACTGTTGGCAATTAGCGTAAACAAGGGAATTAATTTGGATCATTGCTTAATTTTTTCACTAGTACCACTGCCACCTGCTCTTTTCTCATGTGCTGGTGAAATGTGTAAGACTGCTAAATCAACCTTAGCAAAGCTTTAAAATCGGGAACAGAAGTGGTCGAACCGACAAATGTCGACGGTTTTCGCGTTTTGCATTTAATCGGATCTTCTATGCCACAAACTTTTGAAAAAGTTGCAGAGTCAATACTCATTAAACTTTGTTCAACAACTGCTACAGAAATACAAAAAATCGCAAGCAATTCGACCCTTCGTATAAAATTTGTGGACCTCAACAACCCAGGCCCACAGATATTTTGCACAGCCTCAAAAACTAATGTTTCAAAACAGCCTTGGTACATTTTTTGGCCGAGTATTGGGAAAACCAAAATTTGATAACGATCATCGGAAATAAAAAAGATTTTCTAACTTTTGGCCACCAGTGTTTCTCTTACGAAGTCCAGCAAAATTTCATAAAGTGAAGAAGTTGCTTGCGCATGTCGTTATGAAGAAGCGAATACGAGGATGATTTTTAATGCACATAAAGCGGAAATTTTAATTAAGGCCTCTGATACCGCTGTTCTGGTTATTTATGTGGTAGCAAAAATTAAAAAATTAAAAATAAAAAATCACCGTAATAT